>NW_027104588.1:190237-355762 GCF_902728285.1 Clytia hemisphaerica
AAAATGCCTACCTACCACCTTACTGACTACCTAGACCACCTCAACCTTCGGCAGCGCTGCGATTGGTGGGCCTTGATTACACGCTCAAGTAAAAAATGGTTCAATGATTGGTCGAAAATAGTTCCGCACGTGTAGATGGGTCGTGTGTCCGGCGAAACTTCAGGAAAATAGCCACCTATCCGGCGATATGCGGATTGAGCTCACAGATATCTGTAAAGCCCGTAAAGGTAAAGCCCGTAAAGCCCGGGCTATACAGATCTTGTGATTGAGCTAGGTGGGTGCCTTCTAGCCCGTATACCTACCGTATACCCTTTTCCGGGGTTAAAGTTTCTTATCTAAAACTTTGAGGATAGCTCATAGATGGGGAGATAGCGGCTCGATCAAATTAGGATCAAATTTTGGCTACGGTTCTGCTCATCTATTCTGACTAGATTTTGGCCGAAAAAATCTGATGTAACGGTTTAAAAAGTTCTTTTAACTTTTTATCTATATTTTCCTTCGCGCTTATTTGTACAGAGTGGACTAGGTTGCCTTTGCTGACGATTTGGGTGGTGCAGGTAAATTCGATCGCGTCCGAGATTGGTGGGAAAAGAAAGCAAGCTTGGGAAGAGCCGTGAAACCTTTGAAGGTACCGACATCAAACGGACAACCTCTGGACGAAAATACCTTGGTGGCTTAATTGCAAAAGTAGAAGGAAAAGATGAATACGTGAACGGGCTTGTCCAACAGTGATGCTCTCACCTAAAAGTACTGTGTGATGTTGCCAAATCCGAACCGCAAGCCGCCTACGTAGCTTTTATCGCTGGCTTCAGCACAAACTCACATACCACATCCGAACAATCCCTTACATACACCAATACCTTACACCTTTCAACCTTATCCCCCGGGGGGGAGCAGCTGGGCAAAAAGATCGACGGGTATGTGCGGGTCCTAAGGGTACCTTTTCCAATATGTTTAGAATGCACTGTAAGGGTCGGAAAAACTAGAGATGCACTGTAAGGGTAGAAATTTCAGAAAATTCTTGAAAAATCTAGATATTTTGACCAAAAATGCTAGAATTTTGACCATTTTTTGCACGAAAGGGATCGAAAATTTAGGGGAAAATGCACTCTAAGGGTATGATTTTCACTGATTTTTGCTGCACTGTAAGGGTGCAATTTTAAAAGCCAATTTTTGGCCCGCACATACCGTCAGTCTGCAAACCCAGTGCCCCCCCCGGGCCTTATCCTCGACACGATATTCATTCCAGCTCTCACCGATGGTTGTCATTGCTCCGCCGATGAGCGCCTTTTACTATTGCTGCCACCGAAAAAAGCGGTCTTTCAATCCCTGTCTTTACCACGTGGTCAATAACAGAATTCTCCAGCACACAGAGAAGTAACTTCTAACCAAATATAGAACCAAAACGCAGGCCAACGTTGACATACCTGACGACGCTAAAGTCAAGAGATAAATAAAAAAGTCGAAGGAAGATCGAAAAAACGATACATTGAAGGTACTTAGGGAGAGGATGAGCGTTGGGCAGCGAAAAGCAAGCGAACTCGCAAGGGTGCTTCAAGCTGGTCGACGATCATAGCAGTTGAAAGTGAAGGTTTCTGTCTGAGTAAACAGATAAAAGGGAATTTGTTGATTCTCTTTGCTTGAGGTACAGATGGACACAGAAATAACTTCGGATCATAATTGATTATTTGGCTTTCTATTTGATATCGATTATGCCATTTCGTGTGTCCGAAAAGAGGTTTCATCCACCAACGCCATGACGAGATGAGAAACGTCTTAGCCAACCTCCTTTCACAAGTTCACACTGACGTCTCCATCGAACCTCAGCCGAGCATGTTCAGTTCAGGTTCGTTCAGTCCATTTGTTACATCTCCGTACGGAGGACAAGGAAGAAAAACGAAGATGATCATCACGACACTTGCAAAGAAGCTCTCAGACAAAAAAGACCCGGGGGCACTGACCTTGACGACCGACGGGGACGTGCCGCTGGAGTTTCAAAAGTCGATCCTGTCAGAAATTAAATTTGATGAAAATTAGACCCTGTCAGAAGAAAAATTCGATGAAAAACCTACCCTGTCAGATTCTACTGTGAAAAACCTATACCCTGTCAGATTCTACCCTGAAAAACCTACCCTGTCTGATTCTATGTTAAAAACTAGGCTGCATGCATCCCCAAATTAGTTTTGATATATCAAAACTTATCAGAGGGGATGTATGCAGCCTAGTTAAAAACCTACTCTTTATACACGTTTTTCGCGTTTTTCGTAAAGTATAACGTGATATCAACATTTCCAGGCTAAAAAACTACAGCATTGCACAAACATTAAACCTCAATACCTGGAAAACCGACCAAAAGAATCGACGACGAGAGTTTTGAAATTACAAAGTAAACATATCTTTAATATTATTAAAAATCATCACTCTCTACTTCCACAAAATGTGTTTCAAAGCTAGAAAGGTCATACAATATTATAGATGTACAAGAACAAATAGAACGCTAAAGTTTCAAAAAACGTAATAATGAACGTAGATAAATTTCAGATATCCGTTTCCAGGATTACCGTAGGATCACATAAGATTCCGATTCCCGCTCTAGCATTACTGGCACTTTTCCGGCGGGCATACCGGCAGAAAAAGTGAATTAATCCAAGCTGGCAAATCATAAAACGCAAAAAAGAAGTAATGTTTTGATTAGTTTTATAATCGGCCAACTTGTTTCATTGTTTTCGACTAGTCGGAACTAACTATCATCTGTTTTCAAGTGGCAAGTGGAATGTTATAGCAGGAATCGGAATCTTATGTGATCCTACAGTAAGGTTATCAAACTCAAAACTGATGAAGTCTAGGTTTGAAAGGACTATTTTGCAAGTATAAGCTTTAAAACGACGCTTTTACAAAGAGGACGAGAGGATGTCAATGAGACTAATACAGAAGAGTCGAGAGTATTGTTCTGTTCTACAGCTGTTCTAAGCCTACAGCGGAATGTCTCAACGATATGGGAAGAAACAAAACATAACAGTTGAAATAAAAAGAGGTATCTTTGAAATTAGCCTCGATCCCTTTAAGAGGGCGCAATGGCGGGCGTGTGGTGCGAGACAACAGCAGCAAAGCGCCTGTGTTGGCCGTGCGATAAGTATTTGCAAAAAGCTGTTTGCCCCTCGCAGGGATCTGCTCACCGCCGCGCCAAAACGATTTGCAAAAGAACTCTACATGCAAAAACGGCAAAAACAGACCCTGTCAGACACACATCATGAAATTGCGCCCCTGTCAGATCAGGATTTTGCAATTTTAGATACCCTGTCAGTAATTCTGCAACACTGAAAAAGGTACCCTGACCAGCGGCACGTCCCCGTACCTATTTTTGCCTAAGTGCCCCCCCGGGAAAAAAGACATTGAATTTGGTATCATGTTGAATTGGTTGAGAACTAAACTCTCGTATTGCTTGCTACGATCAGCTATCCTATGCTTACGTGACTCGAGGAAGTTTTGCTATTGTATTTCGAAATAAGTCATATATCCTTATTATGATACATTCATCTGTTTTGGTTGTTCAGTCGGATTTTGGACTGACGGTATTTGCGGGCTAAAAATTGGCGTTCAAAATCGCACCCTTACAGTGCAGTGGTTTTTCCCGAAAAACACACCCTTATAGTGCATTTTTCGCCAAGTTGAATACCCTTACAGTGCAGTCTAGCTTTTTTCCCTGAATTGATTGAAAAGAATTATGTAAAGGGGATTGAATCCCTTAAAAAAACTTTAACTGGACAATTTCATTTTTGTTAGAATTTAAAAATTCGTACCCTTACAGTGCAGGCGGCAAAAAACCCACCCTTACGGTGTATTTCGGATGCCTTGAAAAACACACCCTTAGTGCCCGCACATACCCGTCCAGTCATTTTGCTTGGCTGCCCCCCCCCCCGGGGCTTAAAACAAAAGAATTTAATCATATCTCACTAACCATGCAGATTTTCTTGATCAACAACAAAAGATTTGATGCGTTCTTTACAAGGATGAGCTCCCGTCAATATCCTCTACCCACGCTGGACGCTTATTAATTTTAAAATCTTAATTGACCTCCTTTTTTAATGATAAGTGTACTACGTACTAAGTAAATGCCCGGAAATCGAAAATGACATGTCGGCCTTTTATATTGATTTGCACAACCCTTAATTTTTAGTGGGATCAGAATTGAAGCATTTCACAAATGGCTTCTATCTCTCCTTTCCAGAACTTCTTAAAATGTTTTTTAACAGACGTTTATGTTGCATTACCCATGCATTACCTTATCTTTCATAAAAAGTGCTGTTACTACTGTTTTAATGGGTAATTAACCTTTTTGTTTCGAAATTTTTTCAAACTGTTCGCAAAGAATTGAACTGTTTTAAATTTTTCGGAAAATTTTTCTAAATTAATACATCAAAAGTTATGGCTGTTTTTCTGTGAAAGGTTGGGATGAAAAATTGGTCAAAAAGCACTATTTTCAAGATTTTGAGACAAATAAGCTTTTAGAAAATTTTTCAAAAATACATTTTTAGTTCGGTAAAAGATACTACCGCAAAAGATTTTTCAAAATATTTTTTCTTTGCCGAAAATAAGCTCTTCAAAGTTGAAATACTCTTCTTCGCAAAAGTCTTAATTTTCATTTTCATCAAATTTTTTCATTGCGGTTCTTAAATTTTCAGACTCAAGGATCATTGGCCTAACAGAAAATGTATAACATGCTACAGTTTTGTTAGCTACATCAGTAGAAATCTATATTTTGTACGTGGCAATATAAAAAAATTCACTATGGTCAGAACCCTTAACATGACAACGCTCGGCCACCATACAGATGGTAATGACATGCCATAGTCAGTGAAAGGAGTTTCCTTCAAAAAAAAGTAGTCTCTCTCGAAAACGTCTCTCTAAGGAGCATCTTTTGACTAAAAATTGTCTCTCTAAGGGTCGGTTTTTTGATGTCCCGTCCACACATACCCCTCGTCCGCCATTCTTAGTACCCTGGTCTAGGTTAAATTTGCCATAAATAGCAATTCATCATATCGATACTTTAAGTTTGAAATATCTAAAAATTTCTGGAAAAAGAACTAAAAAAAATCAGAAGAATAATGATGAAAATGAAGTATAATACATTAGAGGAAGAAATTTTGGGGGGAATTTAATTTGGCGGATGGTCGAAAAGTTTTTTCGGAGGGAATTTAATTTGGCAGTTAACTTGAAAAAATAAATTTGGCGGACGAATGACTTTTTTTTTCCAAAAAACGCCATTAAAAAAGGAAAAACCTGTTTTAAAGCCTGGAATAGCACACATTTGGAGAAATAAATAGAGCCAAAATTTCTTCCTTTAATGTAAAATAAACTTTTTAATCCTCACAAAAAAAAATTGCAAGAATTCATAAAAAAATCAATTTCAGTCCCCCTTAGAGATGTAACATATATAGTAATCTCCGAAATTAGCCGAGACAAACTCCCTTAAGGGAAAAGGACCTGGTACATGACGAGCTGTATTTCCATCGTTTTCAAGAAGCTGTTTTTCCACCTCTTTGCACTCCTCTGCTTGGAGGTACTGGTATCAGTTTTCATTAGCAACCAGGGTGGATAAAATCAACATTTTGAAGTCGTGAATTTTTCTGCTCTACGTGCAAAATCAAGAAACAACAATATGAAAAGGAAAATAATGACCAAAATTTCAAATTGATAATTTTAATTTTCTTTAGATTAGCCGAAATCCGGGTCCCTAAAGAACAAAAAGTTTAGAATACTGTATCCGAAAGCTTCCACGTCAAAGGTCTCGATGTTCTTATAAAATAAAACTTTGACCATGGCCATGAGTTACATTCCAAAGTTTTTTTATGAGAACAAATAATATAATAACATACGGCTTCGATGGCCAAAATATTACGAACATTAGGAACATTTTAAAGCTTTGAGGGCTTTAATAAAACACCCAATTTCTAAGAGGATGGTCAAAAATACTCTGAAAATGTGAAAACAAGAGCACGTTAAGAACCTTGAAAAGTTAAGAGCAAGGCTTCGAAAATTTTGGATGTTCTAATAAAAAATATATATGTTGTGATACAAAGTCAGATGCAATTTTCCCTAGCATTCTTT
Organism: Clytia hemisphaerica; assembly: GCF_902728285.1. NCBI lineage: Eukaryota > Metazoa > Cnidaria > Hydrozoa > Leptothecata > Clytiidae > Clytia > Clytia hemisphaerica. The sequence goes on from NW_027104588.1 coordinate 196,346, forward strand.
CTATAATCAAAGTCGTAATATTTGAGAAAAAAGGGAAATCCACCGGTAAGTTTTAAAACCACAATCGATTTGTAAGTGCCCTAAAGTAGGTTCGAAAGGTAGAGTTTTAACGCTAGACTTAGGATCCAAAAGTTCAAAAATAGTCCAATAAGGTTCAGAATATAGCCTGGAAGTCTACCAACCCCTCCCAAATAGAAATATTCGATTAAGGTAAAGAGATAGCCCAAAATCTCGCCAGAACTTTAAATCTTGAAAAACGTTAAAAAATAACCGGAATTCTCATTATATTTCAACCATGATTGTATGCAGTCTTTTGAAAGAACAAATATCTTCTACACTGGGAAAACACAACTACTTAGTAGAATTTCAAAATGTTAAAGATGAAATTGAAATGCCGAAGGGGGAGGGGGACTTTGCTGTTTGCGAGGTGACGGAAGCTCAAGTTCGAGAATCGACCCTGTATGAGATTGAGTCTATCTAAGGCCGGGGGGGGGACTGACCTTGACGGCCGACGGAGATGTCTTGAATTTAGTATTATTTGGAACAATTTTTTTTGAAAAATATTTTTCCAAACAATTTGTTTCTTCGTTTTCATTACATTTTAACATGACAACGCTCGGCCACCATATACAGATGGTTATGACATGTCTCCTTAGCATCCAGCATCCAGCGTGTACAAAATCAACGAAATGAAGTCGTGAATTCATCTGTTCCACGTGCGAGATCAAGAAACAACAAAAATAAAACGGAAAAAGGTAGTGACAAAATTTGAAATCGATAATTATAATTCTTTTTTAAATTCTACCGACTCGATCGTTTTGTTACGAATAAATACCAATACCCCTTTTGTATTTTAATATAATATACGCTGTGTTAATACGCTGTGAGGCTGAAAGGATAAATATTGTGGGTGTGGAATAGTTTTGATCATTCTGAAATTGTCTTCGAGAAGAACAGTTGGATCACGAAACAGCAAGGTCAGTAACTTCTTTTTTTTGTGAGTTTGAAGTACCAAAAAGGGAGTGGTGATACCTAAGACACACGACCGTGAAAAATTCGAGACCCCTGGTAAATACATGAATAAGATCCCTTTAAACGAATTGGTGCTTTTAGTTAATTCTCATTACCAAAATGATGGGTTGATGAAAATTTTATAATTATAACGTTATTGACAGATATCTCTCACATTTTTAGCATGAAGTCAACAACAATCATCATTTTCGCCGCCATGTTGGCTATGTGTTTGGTTGCCGAGGGCAACCCAATGGAGGATGAAAGCGAAAGCAGACCGGAAATGAACTTTGAGGATGAATTTGACGGGGGAATTTACGCGGATCCAATTTACGAGGATGTTGAAAATGACGAAGATTCGGACGAAAAACCAAAGAAAATTTGGTGAGTTTTCCATAAAACGTACAACAAAAGCAACCATTTTTGTCTGTAAAACAATAGCCTACCGAGGATGCATGTGCCTAAATTTAACTAGTTCCTATAAAAAGGGTTTATAATATTCCTTAATATTCAAAATATTTTTCTCCTTTTTGTTTTTAGTATTGCTCACTGCAACGGATGGTTCTTCGGATGAATCAACCAATCATCACTTTAGTCTTTCAAATCATCAAGAACACTTTAGTAATTTATAATATATTTTCTTTTTGTAGAATATATTCGCCATTATGGGAATAAGTTCATGTTATAAATGTTTCTTCTGTTCCATATAAATGTACAATTTCCACCCTGGTCTAGATTAAATTGTCCATAACTCTAATTTCGGTCACCCATAGAGATGCAAAATACGATAAAAAAGAAACTATTCCAAAATTTTACTCAACACCAAGTGATAATTTTATGAACCTACCTGGTTATCAAAACTAATCAATGAACATTAAAACAATGAAACACATGAGACACATTACCTTTGGGTAAAAAGGTAATTTATTTATTTATAAGATAGAAGATAGAAGAATATTGATCCATGCTTCTAAATAGTGATTCTTTCATAGCTAGAAATTCATTTTTTGAAGTGATAAAACCTCGAGAAAAACACACATTATCAGACATTAATAGGCATGTTTTGGCCAAAAAAGTTGAAAAAAGATTCCAAATAATGAAAAGTAGACCTGTAGAAATTCATCCAATCAAAAAGTACACTGTATTTCAGCGGAATATGACAATTTTTAAGCTCTTCAGGCCAGTAAAAATGTTTTTTTCCAATGTGCTTATAGTTATAAATAAATTAAGAATTTGGCCCAGTTCTTATAAAAAACATTTAAGCAACTCAAAATTTCAAACCTAAACCCCAATCTTCTGTAAAGGTACAAATTTAATAGCAAAACACATCCATCGCATGGAGAAAATGAGTGATTTAGGTAAGAAAGCTTATAAAAATAGTGACTCTTATGGCTAGAAATTCATTTTCTGAGCCGAAAAATCTTTTTTACGAAAATCTGTTTTAACCACTTCTTCCCTATGATGGTACTTTCCCTATGATGGTACTTTGTCTTCATGCACAAAATCAGAAACATTTAATGATTCAAACTAGAGGACATCTCAAAAAACCTCATTTTGGGCATATTTTGGCCCAAATTTACCCCAAAATATTTTTCCGAAAATCGGGCTCCGTCACTTTTTGGGAATAACCATTTTGCATTTAAGGACCTCCGTAGTAAGTCCAAAAAGCATTTTTCAATTATAGGGGAATTGAACACCTCTAGATAGTCATAAGCTCGGGAAATTTTATTTCCACAGCTGAGGAGCTAAACTTTTTACACCTAAAGTATTAAAAAAAATTATTTTCATCCTTTTTTATTCATGTTTCTTATAGTTTTCATAGTTTCCATGCATAAAAAATGTATATTACAAGAGCGAAGAGAATGTAAGTTAATCAGGAACTGCGAGCGTGAAACTATCAAATATATTTTACCATCTGTAGAAATTGTCTATCGATCGACTCTAGTTCCCGAAAGGGAATTTCGCCTTTCGTTTAGAAACGAGCCTCTATCCTGTTCTGTAAACAGATAAAGATCGAATATTTATTTCTAACACAAAAACCAATAAAAGAAATTTCCTTTGCCTCCATTCTCCGATTTATTGCAGAGAATTGTAGGGTCACATGTTAACTAGGTAATATCAACAATATGTAAACACGAATAAAATGTTCAATCTTCGAATGTCTATCAGAAGTTGCTCTGTACTCAACAGTCACAAAAAACCTTTGAAATCAAGAGTTAAAGATCAATGTCTTTTCGAGTAAGTTAAGTTAAGTTTAAAAACATCATATGGTTAATTAGAACATTTCATTACAGACATACGTCTTTCATTTCGTTCTTCGCCATTTGCTAAAAACACATACATAAGTTTCAGAGAAAGAATGTGCTCACAGCCTGTTTTATAAATCTCCATAACAACAAAGCGTAAGAGGCGAAGCACATTTTCCTTTCAAGCACCTTGAGCGTTCAGTTTTCGTTTACGTTCGATGAGATCATGCAAGCGGAATTTATTATGGGGAACCATGTAATATCCGTTGAGCACGGTAAGAATAGTCATCTGTTCTGTGTAATGCAAGTCTGGCAGAAGCTGAAAATGAGAGATAAGTACACTCAACAGTTACAAATTCTCTCTTTGCTGGGTCTTTAATCAATTCATATGAAGTTATATTTAGTATTGATTCAGTCAAGCCAGGTAGGGGTCAATCGCAAGTAGCCATAGTGAAGAACGAAAGGGGAGATTATACAAACAGATTATTGACCTCAAGGAGATAGTTTTCAAAAAGGTTTCATAGGAAATTATTTCCACGAAAATTGCGTAAATTGCTTCTGCAAAAACGCCAATTTTAAAATCTTTAGAAGATGAAAAGGTAGGTAGGCTTATAAGGATTTATGGGAAATGTTAGGTATAGAAGTCACGTGGTCCGCTAACCTTTGGAGTGATAAGGAAGTATTGAGACGTGTTTGGTCGACAAACCGTTTCCACGACCAACTCAAAAACACGCCGTTCGTTCTTTGGGTCCATTCCCTGTAATAGTAGAGGAGAAAACGAAATCATGTATCAAGTTTTCGAGGTAGAATTGAAAGGTATCCTAATTAGTGTGTACTAGAAATAAATGGTTCATTGTTAAAGTTTGTTGAATATTGAAAAAATGTTAGAAGAAAAGAAGCGCGTTTGTTCTACAAGGCTTCACCGCCAGGAAAAGTAACCAGTTTCTAATCGATTCTCTGACAATAATACACTCTTCTAGAAATATGTCAAAATCATTACTGCTTACTGGCTCAGTTGAAGTTGAGATAATATGAAAGGATTTCAAATAATTTCGTAGAGAGTATTGGCTATAATGTTAGAGACACGATGAAGATGAAGATGAACTGACCTGATTGATCTCATCAACGAGACGGAAAGGACATTTAGTCAGTTCTTGTAAAGAGATCAAATACAACATGGTGGAAACACTGCGTTCACCACCTGATTGGAAATATGACGTCAATTCTTTCATTTTGTTTTCGGCGCGAAATTTGACGTTGATCTGAATCCCGTATTGGCTGTAATCATCATTCTGATGGTTAAAAAAAAGATATTGAAAAGCATAACAAACCATTATAAAATATGAAGTAAATTCTTTTCACAGAATAAATTACTTTGAAGAAAGGTAACGATAGGTCCAGACACAGATTGGGAAGACACTAACGGCGTGTTTCAAGCCGAGGCGACCCTTTAATGCATTACGCTAAAAGGTCAAGCTAGCATGAAACAACACGTAGAAAGAGGGAGTAAGTTCTTTGTTTCCCGATGTACAGGCAATATGATGGAAACTAAAAAAAATTCTTGTTTGTCATGTCACTGTCATTTCCCTATCCTATGCCAGTACCTATCGGTGATCCACTATAGCCATTGGAGTTGCCGGTTTAAATTTCTCCGTTCAATTCATAGATAACCGTATGAATTGATAATTAAAAAAAATTGATAGATAACTGTATAGAACTTTTAGATTACTGTACTATCCACGCAAACAATCGAATGTAAATACGGTACAAAATGACGGGAATCGTCCATTAGTGGTTAAGTTCTCTGGAAAGTTTTACATACGGGATCTCGTTTTAGGAGGACTTCACCAGCGCATCCCATACGACGAAAGAAGTCGCTGTAACGTTCATTGATTCGGTTGATCAACTCTTCTAAAGGTACCAACCAGCTATAAGATAAAACGAAGGTAGTAAAAAAGGCGCTTCTTTAAAGATACAAGACTGTTTTGAGAGACAATATGACAACTTAAGACGGACGTTAAAAGAAAAGAATACTTGTGACCAGCACTGTCATGTCTAGGTTAAATAAATAGCACATAACCAATCAGCCAAATCTAGAATAAGGATTAAGGAAGACAACAGACGAGATTATTTGTTGATGTTTTATCTAAGGTACCTTTGTAAGAGTTCTTCAATGGTGTTTTTGATCTCAGTAAGTTCACCGTCCTTATCTTGAAGCTAAGAAAGAAGATAGACCACAATCAAAATATTAACATTTGGCACAAAGTCATAATAAAAAAGTGAACAAACGAAAACGAAAGCGAAACTGCCATTCTAAAGGTCAGACAGGACAGGAGTAATTTATGAATTTGCCTACATTGACAAGGTTCGTTTCCCTACTTAGGTCAATTTGTCTAAATCAATATTTAAACAAGGACGACAGAGTGCGATAAGGCTACAGGGTACACGAATACTACTAAGGTTTGCTGACGTTTTCGTTTTACATTCCCGCAAGTAACATGTTTTTTAAGCGGGAAAGGTGCACCACGCAAGCACAAATTTAGAGAATTGTTATTGTTCATTCTGCTTTGTCAGTATTAGAGGTGCATCTCCTCTTTATATTTTGAAAAGATTAATGTGTGTGTAAAGGGTACCTCAGTTTCCAGTTTCGAAATCTCTCTCTTATTCTTCTCATAATTCTTGATGACCTGAAACCAAACGACAGATATTAAAATAATGTTATTGTTGTCAATATCCCACTTAGAAAAAATCAGATTCTTGAAAGCGTTATCTCTTTCCTACAAGTATGCCAAATTACATGAAAGGCGCTTATCAGAGAATGAAAACAGCTTACTTTACAGATCAAAGCTGCGAAGTCATACCGTCTAGCTTGACATTTGAATAAGACAAGGAGTGCTTTCAGGTGCTTTTGCGACGAGCTACCCATCAGTCAAAACACACTTGTTATCGTTGCGAACTGAACCAAAAAGCTTGAAAACCTTACCCTTCCAACCTATCCGAAGATAAAGAAAAGATGATCTACCTCTGGGTTAGTTTCAAATTGGCAATTCAGGCTTGCTTCTTCTTCACAAATCAGTTCTTCAATTTCTTCAATTGTGTCTGGCAATGTCTCAAAAACCTGCCGACGAAAGAGATAAAGATGTGAGAGTTATTTTTTTCAGAGCCACTCAATCGATTACTCTAATCTACTAATCTGTAATTAATTGCTCTGTTATTACTGCCTAATAAACGGAGGGTTCGGAAAAGTCTAAAACCAAGCTATTTAGAGAAAGGTAAGGGACTCTTTTAATAGCCGAACGTGCGCAACGCACTGGGCTCAACTTCAGTGGCTTCAAATTATTCATAGGCCCAATTGTAGACCCCCAGATATTCACCCAATGAACAAGTGTGCCAAATTTCAGCCGAATCCAACCAATTTCGAGGCATGTAGGCTGCTCCAAAGTTTTGGGACATACACGCGCACAGACAGACAGACAGACAGACAGACAGACAGACATTCTCAGATTCTAGCTCAACTGAAATTGAGAACAGCTGATGATATCCTGGCGTCATTTCAATGTCACTCAAAACTTCTAAAACGTAATTAAAGAACAACAGAGTGATAAAAAAATTACATGAAGGGGTGGCTTGCATAGACCAGCAACTAACAGACTCACCCTGTTCAATGCATCGGGCACAAGAGAGTCCGGGGTGCTTCCTGTGAGTCGTTTAGCTTCATCCAGCAACTTTTTGGCTCGATTCTTCGCTTCATTGTGCCCACGGCTCAAATTCTCAAATTGCTCCTATAGAAAAGACAGAAAAAATCGTCATACATATTTTTTTATAAGCATTACACTTATAAGCATAATATCTAGGCTCAGATATGGCAACAACTAAGCATATTCTAAGCATTACGTTGAGCATACAAAAGATGTGTTTCCCTGATTTTGGCTGTTTTGGGTTGGGATTTTACGGATTTTCAAAATAAAAATTTTGCTTAGTATATAAGCGTCCTTCAAGCATTTTTCAGCTATGTCTATCTTGCGATCTACCTCCGATTCATGTTTTGGATAACAACAGGTACTCTATTATAAAAAGGGAATTAATTACTTTCTGTAAGCAATACCCCTATATTGTTGGAGTGTTGCAAAGACCTTTAAAAGTTTCATGAGGAATCCAGACACATCAAAATCTCTTCTGAACAAAAATGTCTTCCATTTTGAAACACCAACCGGCTTACCTTTCCACCGGGAAATAAAGAGAAGATGTGTGTTTCAGTCTTTTGATTTCAGAGTTTAATGATGAATATGACCGTTTGAAGTTTGGTCCCCGTATTGATAACTCAGTACAGTGGATCATTCGTGTTGTATTAAATTGTAATCATAAATCATAGTGTCCTTCAGGGTCTCTTCCCCAATGCCTAGAATGAAAATTTCCCATTCCCCACCCCCTCATTTTTCCCCACCCTGTCTCCAAAAATTTCTCTGTCCCCCCCCCCCCTCAAGCATAAAAAGGTGTAATTTGATGAATTTAACACTTATTGTTTTCCCTAAGGTAGTTCTAATTCAAGAATAAATGGAAATGATGGTTGTTTTTAAACTGTAATACCTTAAGGGAAGAAATTTTCGTGGAATTTAATTTCGCGAATCAGAGTTTCAAAATGGTAAATTTGCCGATGAATGAGCCGATTTCAAAAGTTTAAAACGGAATTTAATTTCGCGATTGAGAGGAAGTTATCAACTTAGATTAACTTTTAAGCATCACGGAGTTGTTTATATTTGTTTATATTTGATAAAAAAATACACGTTATAATGCTCAAAAATCAATTGTGTCCATCTTTTTTGGTAACACCTGGTCAAAAACAACAAAATAAAAGAAGAAGAAAAAAAAATCGAATTTCGCGGAATTTAATTTCGCGATTTAACCCTTCTGGTGTGTTTCGCGGAATTTAATTTCGCGAATTACGCCCCAATTCGCGAAATTAAATTCCGCGAAAATTTCTTCCCTTAAGGTATTGCTGGTTGAAATAAATGAAAGAAAAACTAAGCATATGCTATAAAACCAGATATTTTTCAATTTTGAATTGATTTTGGCGAGTCCCCCCATGCCTAGAATGAAAATTTTCCATCCCCCTCGTTTTCCCCCACCCTGGCTTCAAAAAAATTCTCCCCCCCCCTATACGTCCTTTTGACCTCAAAACCCATTCCCCCTGAATCCAGGGGGGGGAGGACACTATGTAAATCGTACATTATTATTTACCCTTCCACTGTGGCTGTTTAAAACCTTTTTAATATCAAAGAGCGTGGGTAGCAAAAAGTTTTCTCGGAGGATAAAGTACATCTTCTCGTTTTACACAAGAAACGTCATATTATTCAACAAATAAATGTTATAACTGATAAACAAGAACAGAGTTTACTTTGACATAGAGGAGAGAATTAGGAAAAACCCAATCGACTTAATATCCAAACCACAAGCTATTATTAGATCAAAACTGAATGAATGTAAAGATAGTGATAGGTTATTATTAAATTGCATAAAAATGTTGAAATTCAGATGAAAAAATCTCTGTTGCTATGATCACAGCGACCGGAAACTATTCACTGGATTATAACAGACGTCTGCTAATACTGTTGAAAGACAGGAGAGTAGTGAATCTGCCGAGTGATTGAGAGATTGACTGAGTGAAAGTGATGTGATCGTCACCTTTCCCTTCGATTAACCACACCTAGAGCTGTGGTTAATTGAACGGAACCTCTTTCTTTCGTTTTGCATACAGACATAAACAAGTTACATGACCACGTCCCTCAGGGATTACGTCTAGGATTATGTAACCGAATGTAATTGGTTCGAAATTTAATGTCAGAAATTATCGAAGCAAAAATATTTCACCAGTCAGGCCGTTCGCGAAGATTTTCGTACTTCGCAGCAATTTAATTTCGCGAATTTCACTTAATGAAATTTTTCACGGGAATTCAATTTCGCAAATTAAATTTCAAGAGGATAGAGCGATAATTCACCTGGTTTTTCTCATAAAGTGGAGAGTAAAAGTATCTGTTTTTTTTGTTCGTTTCACTTTCTCAAAAGAATACAAACACATGTTCCATAAATTTAAGTAATCTAAAAACTACAAATACGCGGAAAGTACGCAAATAAGCAATATCGATTTTCTCGCTACCATTTAACTTCGCGAATTTTAGCAAAAATGTATACTACAACAAGTCTTGTTCTTAAACATAAGAAATACAGGCATTTGAAGTTCAAAATTCTATAAGGTAGAGCACCCCTCCCTAAAAGAATTTTTTTTTAAATAAACGGCCCCTAAAGTAAACCTTTTCTCTCTAGGAAAGGCGTTTATTTGAAACAAGTAGCTGTAACAGAGAATCATACGGAGGGAACTTGGATGTAGGTTACAAGTTTTTTTCATATTTGAAGCCTTTAGATGTTCTTAACTTTTTGAGTTTTGAACCTAAAAACGCTCGTAACATGTTCTTATTTTTTACATTTTCCAGGCATTTTTTCCCCATTTTTCCAGGAAATCTGATGTTTTAGAGTCTCCAAACTGTACAAAGCCTTTATATGTTTTTAGCTTGTTCTTAATATTTTGCCCATCGAAGCCATGTTCTTATATAGTTTGGAGCACAAAGGACTATATTAACTTACGATGAAATTATTGAGATCGGAATCGACGATTCGGAAATTCTTTTCCGCGACTTCAACTTCCCTTTTCACTTGTAAACGACGAATGTTGAGTCTTATGTGTTCTTTACCGTGTTCCAAAGATCTCTGAAATAGAAAAATAAATGAGGTTATTTAGGACATTTGCAGTAGAAACTGTTGCTTAGGCAGTTCTGTCAAAAGTCCTAATTTCACAAACAAAAGTGATCGAGTTCCCAAGCTTTCCAATCAGACGTTGGAGGCAAATTAATACCATGCTACCTAATTAGCATTTAAGCCCGATTTTCGTCGAAAATCGATGTAGTCAAATCTTTAGTTTTGATAAAAATGAATGTCTCCAGACTTCGAGTTATCCTGTTTACGTGAATCTCACCCAAGCAAAATGTCAACAAAACTAGATACGCTGACACCCGACTTAAAAAAAACTAACTCGGTTTTTTATGGTTACCTTAATCGTTCGAGTTAGTTAACTCAGTTGTTTATCGTTTTACCTGGACAACAGTTTGATACTCTTTAACAAGCGCAATGCGTGTAGCGTTGATCTTCTTCACTTTGTCGCGAAATTTACGCTCCTCCTTTTCAATGTCGATCTTTGTCTTTTTCTCCTCGTCTAACCTGAGAAAAAATAACGTACAATAACATACAAGGGTTGGAGAATTTATAATTCGAAGACGAAAGACGAATTCATTCATCTTTCTTGACCATACACTACAGCCATAAATGAAACAAACCTGAACAAACACTTAAACAGAGGCACAAAACCAATGGAATAAGGCACAGATAAAAATTCAACATTCAGAAAGGAGGACGCGCCGCTATGCTGACAAAGCATAATTAACAAAAGAATTTCTCAAAATTTGTGCTCGCACAACGATAAAAGGGGAGAAAGATGTTCTATGGTTTGTTTGAAAATGCTGTGTAAGCATAAAGTAGGAGATGCCTCAAATGATGTCTTTTATTTACCTCTTGACACGAGTTTCGATCTGATTGCTGAGGGTGGTTCGTTTCTTCATTTGGGTCATCAAAGATTTCTAAAGTGCGAAAGATACGTTATCGTCCCACCGAAAAATCAAATATGAGCAATGCAAAATCTCTTTACAATACACTAAGCGTGTATACGGGAGTTACACCCTTTTACGTGATTTCGGTTTAGCTTCGATCTTGAAGTTCTGAAAAGTCGGTTTTTAAGAAAAGGCTCTTAAATGGGCGCAAATCATTCTTTTCTCGAAACATTAGGACAACCAATAAATTTGCTCCTCCAAAAAGGAGGTGTAAAATATCCCAGGTATCTCAGAATTTTAAAAAATGTGAAGTATTTAGGGCAAAGCGAACATTAATGTGCTAGAGATAAAAGAAAGAACGGGATCAAGGCAAAATTAGCCGTATATGGTGTAACTTTGGATAACTTTTTCAGACGTTAGACCTTTTCAGTTCGCAGTTTTTCCTGCTCCTTTTGAAGAGCATTTTCTTTTCGCGAGATTTCTTCGAGTTTTCCATTGTTTACTTTCATCTGGTGCTCATGTTGCTAAAATAAGGGAAACATATTAATGAATTGCTGAATATTGTTCACAAAATGCACGAAAAAGTTGCACTGTTGTACTCACATATGAACGTATAGCTTTCCATGAAAAAAAATGAAAGGAGAACGGCCAGACAAATTTGCACGACCTTAAAAAAATCTTGGAAACCTAGGCGAACGAGAGGGTACAAGTGTGTACCCAACCCTTTAACAATCTTTTCATATATTCAAAATCCCGTTTAGGCTCTTCAAATTACACTATCGGAGATTTCACAAAATTTCGTCCTTAATTTATGGTAGATAAACGTCATCCATCAAACAAAGTATCAAACCAAGTGCCCTCAGATGAAAATCATAAACGCAAAAAATGATAGAGACTCACCGAGAGTTCAGTGTCCAGTTGTTTTTTGACTTCTAGATCGACTGATGGGTTCAGTAGATTAGCATCTTTCCTGTCAGTGATAAAAAGTCGTTAGAAAAATGTAAATTTGTTCCATCGAGGGCAGGTTAGCACATTTCAAGTAAACAATAATTCATAAAAAAAAGCAACCATGGAGGATCATAGCTGATTGCTCTCCAATCTTTTTTGTAGGCATCGTTTCAATTTCCTCGTTTCCCTTGTGATTCATGTCACAAAAAAATCCAAGAAAGGAAATAAATACTAAAAACAGAGCAAACAAGCAAGATGCTGATGATGGGAGTTAGATAGCAATGAGGAGAAAATGAAAAAAATCAGTCAAAAAAATAGCTTTTAGCAAAAATACATAATGCATAATTCATCATTGATTGTTGATGGGGGAGAGGGAAGGGGAGTAGGGGAAAAAAGAAATAAAAACTTCCGGTTGCAAAAAAATCAGTTTTATTGACAATATTGAATCAGGCTTGATGGTGAGCATGGTTATCAATAATGTTTTTGAGTGAAAAACATTGAATTACAAGGACATAAATCCAAAAATGTTTCTCAAAAATCAGACTCAGCCTTGTTTTGGGCATTGCTAATACGCAGCTTTGTGTGGAAAATTAGAAAAAACTAATGATGAAATCTCGAGAAAAAGCAAAAAAAAAACAGTTTTTCCGGCATATTTCCGGCATTTTCAGCCGGAAAAATATGGTTTTCGAAAATCGGGCTCCGTCACATTTTAGGTATTGTCATTTTGAATCAGTGTGCAAAATTTCATGAAAAAATATAAAGTACAGCTCGAGAAATTCAAAAGAAACGGTTTTTCCGGCGATTATCGGTTGTTACGGCGATTTTTTAAAAGTTCCAGGTTTAAAAAGAAAATTGAAACTTGCTTGGTGGTGGGCATTGCTATTAATAATTAAAAAACAACCAATTATAAGGAAAAACTCCAATGAAAATCGAGAAAACGGCGATTTCCAGCCGGAAAAAAAATGTTCTCAAAAATCGGACTCGGCCATGTTTTGGGCATTGTTAATACGCATCTTTGAGCAAAAAATCAGACAAAAATAATGATAAAATCTCGAGAAAATGCCAAAAAACCGGTTTTTTCGGCATTTTCGGCCGGAAATTTCTTTTTTCGAAAATCGGGCTCCGTCACATTTTGGGCATTGCCATTTTGCATCTTTGTGCAAAAAATCAGAAAAAACTAAAGAGCCAATCCTGAGAAAAGCTGGTAACAGACGGACAGACAGACGGACGGACGGACGGACATCGGGTAATTTATAGGACCACCGAGGTAGGCCTAAAAATTATTTCGTCAAAGCAGCATACCTCACAGTGTTGACTGAAGTAGATTTCTTGTCGGCGTATCGCGATTTGTTGATCGAATACTAACGAAAGAGATTTATTAATAATATCATGAAACGACCAAGGATAAATAAATAAACTGGAATAGGCTAACGGCTCATCAATAAGACGTTCATTGAGTATCAAAGAATAAAAGAAAATAATTCATTCAAAATTCAAAGGACACGCAAAAAAAAACAAAAAAACAGCCCATGGACTTCCAGCAGAGTGGACTAAAATGCAGGGGGATATTGCATCGGGCTCAAGGTGAAATAAAAAAGCCTCTATAGCGAGAATTTCACTTGTAGGGTACTTGTATTTAAAAGAGTAAGAGTCTAGCTGCTTGACTAGGTTGTCGAGAGTTTACTTTCTAAATTTTTATCTCTAAATCTTTAAAAAATCTTACCGAGTTGTTGGGAGTATAAAACCGGAACAAGCTCGTATTGTTAATCACCTATTGAGATAAATTGAAATGGGAATCTTTCGAAACAAACAGGATGGATGAACTCAAAGAGCAAAATGGTAAGGAAACAGCCTGTCACGAGGTAAAAAAATACTTGTAAATATGCCTTTCCATAAATTGTTTTGAGTGTAACGACTGCCTCGTTTTGAAATCATGATACTACTATAAAATGATACTATATCGAAAGGAATAATGGTTGAATCAGAATAAAAAACATACGTTTTCAGGGTTTTTATCGATAGCCTCCACACCAATGGGGATGTTATGAAGGTGGAAGGCTTCACAAAGGTATTGGTAAACCGTCTTCGGGCATTGAAATAAATCCGTTATGTAGCTATGGAAACCAAATCTCCTGGAAGTCAAAAGAAAGAAAACAGAGAGTGAAAACGTAAATAACGAGGCTGTAGGAGACAACGGAAGGGGTATTGATTTGTCTGAATCGCAGGCCTCTACAAAATCGCAAGTATATGTAAAGGAGTGCGAATCCGTCAGTGAATGCCGGGATACCAGCAGTTGAGATATTGATTTTGTACATCAGCGGGGGATACTAGGTTTGCGAAATGACAGATATGTCCGAGTTGAAGTTCATTAATCAACCCTTAGAGAGACCAATTTTAAAAATATTTTCCAATTTACGATGTTTTTGAAATTTGAAATTATAACTTGTCCTACCGTGTGCACCACAAAAAGGTTTCTCCCTTTAAAGTGAATTTTTCCTTTTCTTTCTTAATTTCCCTTGTTTCTATTTTCTCTCCCCTCCCGCCTATTTTGTTTTGTTTTGATTTTTTCAATTACCTAACACGGCTGGCCTCGCCTACGGAAACTCAAATTCATACGATTTTGGTTGTTTTTGTATTTTGCGCCAAAATCGTATAGTAAGACTGGCAAGCTCTACATCCGGTAAACGCTTTTCGACAAAAAACCCGTTTGTGAGTTTTCTTTGGCTTTGGGTTTATTTCTTAGATAGTGATTGTCTTAGACTATTGCATAGTATAAATGGCTTTAAGCATAAAAATCCTCCGGTAAAAAGTTTTCAGCCGTTTCTCTCATTTCTGATTCGTTTTAGTTATTGGTTAAGGTTCTGATACACTTACTTGTAATTATCGATTCTTTGTTGAGGTGGATATTGGTCTTTGGCATCGCGTGGAGGGCATACAGCAGAGATTTGTAAGTTCAATCTCTCACGTGTCTGAAAAAAATAAAGCAAAACAAGACGACTTAAAGTCGAAAATTTCGCATAATATTTGAACATAAACGATCAGCATTATGCATTATATATTTTGAATGAAGCGTTACACAAAAAATACACATTGTATTACAGGTCGTAAATACCCTGTTTTCTTATGAAAAATCTCAATCCATTAAGAACAAAAAGATTCCTAAAAAAATGCGACTAAAAAATTCCTTTTTATATATAAGCGTAAAAAAATCTTTCAATTCAGAAGAATAATTCAGAGAACTGTAATAAACTTGAGAAAATGAATTTTAAAATTCTTTGAAAATGAAGAAGAAAAAAAGAACTTTTCATTCTTTGATGCCAGAAACTTCATTTTGTGCTTCACTTGGGCAAAGTTTATCAACTTCTTTCTATAAACAGTAGAATTTTCTAAAATTGAGAAAATGGCTTGTCAGAAAAATCTGTTGTATACTATCTTCACTTTTTGATATGAATGATGGCGCACCACCATCAAAATCATAGGCAAAAAAACAGTTGAGTTGTTGAGCTCCAGCTTCTGGACTAGAAAATAGCAGGGTAAAAACTAGCCAACTTTATAAGCTTTAAAGAAATAATACTCCTTGAGATTAAAATTTGGCTATTTTTGCCAAAAATTTCCAAAATCTCAATATGCAATAATCCATATGAAAATATATTAAGAAAAGCTTGTAACTTAAGGATACAGACTTCGGTCAAGATTTATTTACCACTGTTACTCAAATTTTCCCACCAGATACAAATTGACTTAAACCTCACTTATAAAGTAATACAATTATTCTTCTGATGCTGTAATAGACCCTTAAAATTATTTAATTAATTATTTCTAGGTTGACCGTAAACCTTACAAAATCATAAAATAAATGTTTACACACAAGTGAAAGTAGTAAGTGCTAAAAACAGTAAAAGAATCAATATTATACGTAATCGATTAATGGCCCTTCTAGCAAATCACAACAATGACTCCTTTGTACCGTCAACTGCTCTAACTTGAGACGATTGGCCGAAACATGGGACTGTTGCATATCTGGTCTGTATTTTCACTTACTGTAAAATCGAAAGAGAAATCCTGTATTTTTTAATACGCCGTTCCTTAACTCAAATCAAATGACTTTGGAGGTTTGGTGAAATGGTGGCCGAATTGCCGTCCCATGCTTTGACAGATAGTCCTAAGTTAGAGCAGTTGACGGTAACTATTTAAAATGCATCCCATTAAACAAACCCTCCCCAATCTCTTGCTGGTTATCCCGTAAAAAATATATAGGGGAAAGATTCCAGAAAAGCAACAAGAATCTTAGTACGGAAATGGGAATCTTATACAAAACAACGGTACCACTGGAGTTTTTTATATATCAAAATGAAAATCCAGATTAGCAAAAGGTGTATCAAGATCGGTGAAGTTTGATTGAAGCTCGATTAGTTTGATTTATTACCTTGTTGCTCATTCTTTTTTACATTCCGACGGCTTATTAGCAGACGCCCACGCTAAACCATAAAGAGCAGGGCAATATCTATCATCCCATTGGGGAGGAAAAGCTGGAAAAACTTACTTACCAAACCCATCGAACACCGATCAAACTTCATCGGATAAAAAAACTGTCATCAAACTTATATAATCAAACTAATCAAAAAAATTTCTTACCAAATAAGGTTCGGTAATCGAACAGCTATCGTTTGATTTCGATGGATACTGTGAAGTCCCAGTGAAGTCGGGTATAACTTGCATCAGTGGAGGGAAACTTACATATAGCCATCAAAATTTCAAAACAAAAGAACTGCACAGCTCTGCTCGAAGCTCTACGCTACCATTTAACTTCATTTGAGGGGCTATGCATTAGCCTCCACTGACGCAAGTTACCCGATCTCACAGTAGTTTGACAGTTCGATTACGAAAATGATCGCTGAATTTCAATTAACTTCTAAAGAATACTTGCTAAAACTGACTGTTTGTCACAACTGGTTTCACTATTAACACATTACTATCTGGTGAAAAAAGGAAAAAAATATCATACCTGCGCTGTTCGTAGTTTTAGTGAAGAAGAGGCAGGGTTTTATGTTGTTGTTGTGAAAAAGTAACTCTTTTTATTCTACTTACTGAGCATTATCAATTTATTGGTGCATTCAGTAACTACACAAACATAAAATACTTAGTAGTAAACGAATAATAAACCTCTTTAAATACTCTACAAAAGGCAAGAAAACATGATAAAAATTGATACAGCAGCAGCAAGTTTCAAAAGCAGCCATTAATGATTAAAAAGTTCTCACGATGAATGTTTACAAAAATGTAGAAAGTTATGGAGCCGTACGCTCCAAACTGTGGAGCTAATAATACAGTCGTCAAAAAGGCTTGATGTAATTTATTATCTCCACAGTTATCGGACCACTATAAAAACGCGCGAAAATCGTCCGTGGCTAAACGAACGTGTAAAGTGTAAGTTAAATTTAGTAAGTTCGTCCACCGTATCGAGTACTTTCGTTTTCTAATTTTTTTTCCGAGGACACCGCCGCCGCCACCGCGAAAGGCTATCGTAATACTTCGCTAAGCGAAATTAATAATGAGATTTTGAAGCTATGAGCTATTGATCCAATAGATTCAATTCTGTTATGAATAATAGAACGTAATTACTGTACTATAATTTCCCAAAGGGTAGTACATTTACAACATAGGTTTCCAAACCGAATCTGAGTCTGAGTCTATTCAATTTCGTCTTCAAGTTTCAAATCACAGCGATTTAGTGTCTCGTATTGGCACACAACGTTGTTTTAACGTTCAAATAACGTTATTTGGACATTATGAATGTCACATGGACGTTGTTTTGACGTTGTGTGTCTCGTATTAATATAGAACCACGGTATATTTCAAGATATTCAAATAATTTCTGTCCATTTTTATTTCTACCAATTAGCCGAGACCAATTTAATTTGTTGTTCTACGGGCCCGACCGACCCTATTTTTGCTAAAATCAAAAAAAATAATAGTATTGAGTTTCCACTACAATATATTTTACACACTAGTTATTTGTAAGACTTAAATTTGAATAAAGCTGAAAATTGATTCAAGAAATTGAAAAATTGAGAAAATCAAGCATTCCATACACTAACATTTTATTATGATCTTCATCGAAGATAAAAAAGTGAATTTTTGATCCAGATATTTTTTGGAAAATATTTTCGGTACCTTACAAACCCTGATAAATAAATATTCTTATTTTACCGACCGACCGACCCATATTTTTCTAACGATCTGCCCGTAGAACAACAAATTAAATTGGTCTCGCCTTATCACGCATCATGTACACTCTGTCTAGAGAGAATAGAATCCAATATCTTTTATATACCCCTGTGTCACAGACCCGCTGGGAGCCCAGCCCCACTGGAAAGATTTACAGAAATTTCGTCCCACTTGGAAATTAACTTTTATTTCATCCCCATTCGAAATTCAATGTTTAAAATGTTTCAAAACCATTGCCACTGAATTTTTTAACTTTGGAACAAAGGAGTTTCTATCCCCATTGGGATTTCAATAGGAGTTTTTATCCCCACTGAGAAAAAAAGTTCCACCGGGGCTGTGAGACAGTGGTGTATTTATTTCTGTGAATCGCCTAGTAGTGAGAAAAAGTAGTTTCTGCGGGTGTGAAAACGCCTGTACGTCAACTTGTAGACGCTCAAAAAAACTGTAGTACCAGTCCCCGTTTGATAAAAGTCAGTTATACGTAACTTACAATTAAATAGAGGGGGGAGTATGTCCATAGATTGTTCTCAGGAATTTCTATTTCTAACTACTAGCATTTCTATTTGTGCCTTATTCCTTTGAAGCACAACCTACCAAAAACACTGTAGGGGGGCTCCGCCATTGTTGTTCGTCGTGATGTAAAAGCCGAAACGACATCCAGCAATGGTCATCACCTGATGATATGTTGGGGAGCTGTCGGTGGAAAGCACGTGAGTGTTTATATTTTCTTGTGACACTGCACCTATGTTCAAGTGTTTGTTTCATTTATGTCTGTAGAGTATGGTCAAGAAGAATGAGTGAATTGATGATTTTAAAATCTTGAAGAAAGAGATAACTTGTGTTTTGATCCGAATGAGATTTTTCGATGTAGATGTAGAGAGTTATTAAACTGTTTAGATTGCTGAGTAAACTGATTCTTCCACCTTCATGTGGCGTATTGCATTGTCTTATAATTGAATATAACAAGAATCTACATTTCTTTGAGTCAAACATGGTGGAGGAAGCTCCGTCATCGGTAGTAGTTCCAATCGATCAACCGCTTTCAGCTGCTCAGACTCTATGATCACGGTTGGTTGCTTTTGAACGAATGACTTGCGGGTGCTAAGGCGTAACATAGTCCAGCCGCCCTCACTGACATCACTTTTGGGTGGAAAGGAGCGTTGGAAACGTCTGGAGAAAGCTTTTTGAAAATCATCTTTGAGCATAGCGTAGATGAAAGGATTTATGAGTGATGGTACGTAGCGTAGTAATGCAATGGTTCCCAAAATCTTGATGGGGATACGGCCGATTTTTCTTACAAAAGCTATAATAATTCGGATAGCAAAATGAGGAGATGATAAAGTCAGAAATGATAGGAACATGCTCAAGTAGATAAAGAAAGCTTTGTATTTGATTAGTGTTGATTTCATATCTCTGGAACGTTTTCGTTGGAAGTGGTAAATCAAAATCAACATTGCAATGTATTGGATGCATAGGAGAACCAGTGGAAATATCCAGAAACCAATGATGGTTACTGAAACATGGATACGTTGGTAAAGCTTGAAGTCTTTACTGAATCTGTATGTCAATTCAATGATTGGTAAAAGTATTGAGATAAACCAAACTAATAGAACAATAGGGATGACCTTTTTGCCGACAATGATAGATTTAAATCTCAATGGTCTGAATAAGCGAATCATTCTTTCACCAGCAAGCAGAAGTAGATGACCAATTGATCCTAACATGCAGATTTTACTGATTAAGTATTCAGCATTTCGATACGATTTGTAAATTTCTCCACCACAGCTGTTGGTATTAAGAAAATAGAAGACTGGAGTCGAGTGTAAGATGGCATGCAATCCAGTGAAAGTATCTATTAAAGATAAACCCATCAGAATGAAATTTCCAGCGTTTCGTTTTAATGTTCGTGAAGTCTTTATGAAGATGAAAATGAAGAAATTAATTACAGTGATCATTATACCCAGTATAAGCATCGGAAGGTAATACCAAATATAGAAATGGGCGTGGCAGTTGGTGGCGGTTGATTTTGTGATAAGGGTGGTGATGTTTGGAGTCGACGAGTTGTTCATTTTTCACGAGTGTCCGTACAATTGTTAATTAATGATAAAAAACAAAAATTGAATTGACAACGTATAGTGCAAAGCTGATATTTCCGCCAAATATCGCTGTTGCTTGGGTCACTGGTTCGCTAATCTTTCTTGTATGTAAATTTTGATGAATGATTTGTATACCAGTAAAGCCAGCTTCTGACTCGTTTGATCTTTGATCGTCTTTACAGAATTCTTTTGCAGATAAATTACCTTTGAAAGTGGATTTTAGATCAATCCAGTTTTCGAGTGAGTCAAGAGTTATGGAATCTATCTTTTTCGTCTTCTTTGACTTTTCAACTAATTATCCTTGAGAATAAGTTTAGTTAGAGATTTCATCGACGACTGATGAAGGACACTATATGGGGATACCAATATACCAATATTTAAGAAACAAAGAAATAAATAAGACAATAGGAACATTGTTTTGAATATGAAAGCCGTGAGTTTAAGGTTTAATTTTTCTCAAAAAGAAATACATAGTTAACACATCAAGACAAAAAGAAAAACTAAAAAAAAAACTTTTGATTAGAAAACAAATATTTTAAGCGTGAAAATAAAAAGTTTGGAAAAAATAGATAAATATATTGGGATCTAGACTCTTTCATTTTATCAAGACCAAATAGCTTTCACTTTAGAACCACCTTTATTTGAAAATAAGAAAACCCAAATTTGTGTGTAGGTTGCGATATCCGTGTGTTCCAACACGATATGATTGCAAAATATTTGTGGGTACTGAAATCTAAAGCAATTTTATTGATTTTTAAAAACCAACGAAATCAATAGGTATAGGGACTAACATTTTTTTACATGGAAGATGAGGATTTCATTTCCTATCTATTAAAAAGTGATATGTGAAAGTCATATGAGCCACTTTCATAGATTTTTTCGGATTTGCTGGTCTACGTTCTAGACCGTAAGGAGGGAGGCATATATATTGATTGAAATTTTCGTAGAATAAATTAGAATTGTGCTTTATTGATTATTTATTCGTTCAGTCAGTTATAATATTGAAAAAATCGAACACTTTGAGGGGGAAGGTTTCTAAGTTTGTAAAAAATGTTTTATTAAAAGAACCCTGAGTTTGAGAAAAATATAAGAAACTCCCAAATATAAGAAGTAAGGATAAAGAATTTAAATTTACTCACCGCTGACTGAAAATCTTTTTTTCTATCTTCCCAAAGGTTTTTACGAAAAAAATTGAGACATTTTCGTTCGAAGAACATGTACACGTTTTTTTTTAATAAGAACATTCAAGATTTTTGAAGCCTTCAGATGTTCTTAACTTTTTGAGTTTTAAGCCTAAAAATGTTCTTAACATGTTCTTATTTTGACCATTTTGTGAATATGTTTTACCATTTTCCTAAGAAATAAAGTGTTTTTGAATATCCACAACTTGTTCTTAACATTTTGGCCAGCGAAGCCTTATGTTCTTATATAGTTTGTTTTTATAAAAAAACGTGTACTTGCTTCAATAGAATCCATTTTTTGAAAAAGAAGGTTTATTTTATCACAGAAAATTTGTCTCTCTCTCCCATTATCTTTGAATAACTAAGAGCAATTTTGCCTTAATTCATCTCCATGGGAATTAACAACCAATACACCTTTTCGACTGTAACCACTAATTGACGCGCAGGCATTTTTTTGTCTGCTGTATCCCACTAAAACTGTCCCAGTCCTTTTTTCGCACCTATAGACAATAGAAAAATGTGTCAAAAAAGGATTGGATCGACTTTAGTGGGATAAAGCGGATGAGAAAATGCCCGCACGGCAATTGGCGGTTACGGTCGAAAAGGTGTATTCGAACAAATGAAATTTAGATAACTGTTTTTGCTTGAGTTAAATAAAAAGACCCACGCAGATGTAGACTAACTAAGATGATGAGATAACGATTAAAAATATTTTTAGTTCGAAAAATGCTGTTTTTTGTTTTTGTTTTTGAAGGCGTTTAATATCTTTTTTTGCTTGCTTGCTGAGTTTTTTTGCATTTTTAGTACCATATGGCACCATGCTTAGCCACATGAATAATGGATTTCTTTGACCTTGCAAAACGGCAATATATCCCAAATAAATGACTAGGGAAATTTTACAAGCCATATTTTCATTGGATATTTTACTTTGTGGTACAAATTAAAGAGATGCATGTAAGTTGTTGTAAAATAAGTTCGAATGTGTTTAAAGTTAGGTTATAAAATATTACGCTCATGTTACATAATATTTGATAACAATGCGTCGCATTTATTTGAATGTCAGCACATATGAACCTTTGCTTCGGGCTTAAATCTCTTATTTTTTGCTTTAACCATAAAAAAGAATGGGTACTAAGTTATCTTTTTTAAAAGATTTAAATTTCATTAAAGGTCTAAAAACAATATCAAACATCCAGAAGCATTGAGTTGAAAGGATTTTAGTAGGGCAATTTGAAGCAAACGTCGCTCTAAGCCTTACAGCGCTTCTGGTCACATACGTCATTTTTATTTTAACTGAAATTTGTACAACTTTCCATTCCTGAGGTCATTTTAAAATGATTGGAGAACTGTGGACGATTAATTTCGTCGACGGAAAGTGACGAAATTTTTGGGAAGTGAGGAATAAATTTGCCGACGAATTTTTACCGTAAGGTATTTTTTAGATGAGAGAAAATGACTTGGTTGGGCTATTCACCTTGTTGGTAAGATAAGAATTTTACAATAGGGGATCTTCTAAATTCAAAATGTAAAATTTATGAAACTGTTAGAAATATTTGTGACCAATAAAATTAATTTGAGACGGCAAAAAATCTTTGGTTAACTGGTATTTTACTAACCAGTCTGTAAAATAGGCTTTTGTTTCCTTTACAATTCAAACTCAAAATCATGAAAGTCGTTTGACTCGGTGATAATTAGAAATTATGTACAAAAAAATTTGTTTGGTTACTTGCGTGGGATTTTTACATTAAGGATTATTCATCAATATTCTATCCGATTGCTTTTCTAAACTAATTATTTTTCTTTTGTTGAAGTCTTTCAGCTTTTGGTAAAAGCTAAAGAAAAACAATTCAAGTCTTTTTGAAACATAATTATAAACTACAAGTATAGAGTACTAGCTTTATCCAAAATAACGACAATTTAGGGTTAAAAAATAAACTGGATAATAGTTTTTCTTTAAAAAACTTGAGCAGCATTATCCGAGTAAGATGAAAACTAAATTTACAGGAAAAGAAGATTGTAGGATAAATGGAAATTTTTTTCTTTCTTTTTCTTAGTAAATTTGATTAGAAAACTCAATAAACTTTGAAAATATATGTATTTCAAAAGTTGGCTTCCTTTGTTTCCTTTTTTAAGGTGTGCCGAACCACATATTTCATCAGATGAAAGTTATATAACATTGCTATCAGCGCTGACCTTATCCTTGTATCGAAAAATTGATTTTCGTTGTATTAACCTCCCCGTTTCACATACCACTAGGGACCTCTCCCCGTTGAAACATTTTGCTGAAAAATTGTCCCATGTGAAAAGGAGTCCCTTTAATTGCATCCACGTTGCAAAAATTTATTGTACTTTTACTGAGTTTCAATGAAATTAGAAATCCTAAACCATTTACATCCCAATTGCCATCTAGCACCTCAATTTGAACACCGCTGGCTAAAAAAATCGTACTGGGGTTTTGGGAAGGAAAGTTAGCATGTGTACTGCATATTTTTGTCATTTTCTGCTCAATTTTTTTATACATTTAGAAGGTATTATCATCTTTAGCTTCCGATCTGTTGGCAGAATTTTTGTTGCTTTTTTCATTATTAACAACTGGACCAACTTTTGATCTCAAAAGTTAATTTTTATTATATATTTTCATAATTTCAAAAATATTCCAAAATATTCCCAAGATAAAGAACAGGATACCAAACTGATAGTAACCGCCTCCTTTTGATAAGCTTCTATTGGTGAAAAAGCTAAAGTAAAAACTTAAAAAAGGTTATTGCCACCGCAGTCAGTTCATAACGAGCTTTAAAATATTGTTTTCAGGATTTCCTAGCTTGGTAGCCATCTTGTTTGTTTTTATACATGAGAAAAATTTACTTTTTATAGCCAGTAGGTACGCAAGCAATTCTTACCAAAGGATAGTCTTGGTGCTGAATTAAATTCGAGAGCGAGCAAAATCCAATTTTCTACCTTGTTAGCCTTGTTAACATCAGTGCATTTTTCTTATAATAGCATCCAAAATCTTTGAAGCCTTCGGATCTTCTTAACTTTTTGGATTTTAAGCTTAAATGTTCTTAACGTGTTCTTATTTTCACCATTTGTTTGTGGGTATTTTTGTCCATTTTCTCAATAAAATGGTTGTTTTAGAGTTAGCAAAGCTTTAAAATGTTGTTAACTTGTCTTAATCTTTCGGCCATTTAAGCCTCATTTTCTTATAAAGTGTATACCACGATTTTTTCATCTAACGCCGACTTTACAAATTACAATCAAATATCATCAAAGATTTTTTTGAAATTCACCTATTCACGTAAATTCTATTGAACTACGCAGATCCATTTTCAAGAAATTCAGGAAAACATTCAAATGCTGATACCCCTACCCTTTTTTGCCTGAATAACCAACAAAACCCGAAACAAAAAATTTTTGCATAGATTTTACTCAGATTTTTCATATAGGACTGCGGTGGCATTTAAGGAAATTTAAGGAAATATCGAATTGGAAACATATGTGTTACTGGGGGTTTTTCACAGCAGGCAAGAAACTCTTTTTCTACAAATAAAATCTAATGAAGAAGCCACAAACCCTTGTCTGTCCCCTAAAGAAAAAATAAAATCAGATCTTTCTCTTTTAACCCCTAACTAAATGCAAAATCTTATAAATTATACATGGAATTTTCATTCACAAAATTTAAATCTTTTTGGATTTAAACTTTTTACAATCAGAAAGGTCACTCTCTAAACCAAGAGACCTTTAAAAATTCGAGCCTAAAAATTTGCAAATATAGATTGCTAGATAAGTAATGAAAACACTGACTCATTTGATTCATTTTCAAGGGAAATGGTATTTGGGTGCTGTTTGGAAAGTAAGGCGTTATTTAAAATCTGAAGGGTGTGGCACTGTTGAAAATATGGGTTGTCTGCTAAACTTAAATCTTTCTCATCTCACATTTTCTTATTTTTCATTACAGAAAAGGATATTAAGTTGTAAACAATCGCGGTAGAGAATTCTTTTCACCGAGAATCTCCAGCAATGAACAACACAACAATTATTCAAGGTGTTAACAAATACTGTTTATATCAATTCATCCTATGGTATCATATACCGTTACTCATTTTGGGTATAACAATCACCAGTGTAAACATCTTCATATTCACCTACATCAGAACGTCTAAAACACTGACTCGAAATGCTGGTAATTACATTTTGATGGGTTTATCATTGATTGACGCTTGCACTGGTTTCCACGCTCTGCTACATTCTATACCTTATTACTATTTCATATCTACAAATACATGTAACAACCAGGTCTTCAAAAAATATCATAATGCTGAGTATCTTATTGGTAAGATTTGCTTACTAGGATCGATTGGCCACTTACTGTTATTGGCTGGTGAAAGAATGGTAGGTTTATTCCGACCGATGCATTTGAAATCTATGATTTGTAAACGAAGGGTTATCCCTATGGTTATATTAGTATGGCTTGTTTCTATCATTTTACCGTTGTTGGAGTTGACGTACCGATATTCACCCAGAAAGCAATATTATCAACAACTTCATGTGACTTTTACAATAGTTGGTTTTTGGATTCTACCAGGAATTTTGTTATGTGTCCAGTATATCGCCATGGTGATTCTGATATATGGCTTCCAACAAAAACATCGGATTGACATTAAAAGTATTTTCCTCAGGTACAAAGCATTTGTGATTTACCTATGCATGTTTCTATCGTTCCTGATCCTATGTTCACCTCATTTTGCAGTTCGTATCATGGTAGCCTTTACTAATAAATTCCCTCATATATCTCACGATTTATTACGTGGAATTACAATTCTCAGATATCTCCCATCTCTTCTTAATCCATTGATCTACGCCTTCTTCAAAAAGGATTTTCAGAGATCTTTTTCCAAAACTTTGAAAGACATTAAACAACCTTCTTTTCGATTAAAACTTTTACCCTGGTCAAAAAATACTTCACCCGTCGAATCGATGAAGCAATTGAACAGTGAAGTGATTTATGACTCACCAAGTTTATTGAGAACTGATGCACATGGCAACGACAGCTATACAATATAGTATTGCTTGTTTGATCTATCCAACAGACAAGATCATGTGATTGACGACTCGTACAGTCTTTTCAAAATGCATAAATTAATTACGAATCTTGTTCTCAAGGACTTGTTACTACAGGGTGTCCCGAAAAAAAAGTATCGAATCGTACCACTTCTATAAAAAAGAAAGTTCTTGTGTGTGTTTCACTAAATTTGCAATGTTTATATGAATAACTTTTACAAAAAACAATTCTCAATAACTTTAACGTCATGAAAATTGTAAAGAAAGTTAATTCTTTTTAATCATAATGACTGTTGTAAAAACAATTATTTTGTTGGTATATATTTTTTTACATTTTGTTCGCGACAACCTTCTATACTCAGAACAACGATGTAAAAACAATAGATAACCAACTTGCCTTGATTGGCTGCGTTTAGACCAACTGGCATTTGTAATTTGGCATTTGCTCATGAGTGAGTCGATTTTAATAGCTTTTCCATTGTATTTTCTGTCATGGCATTTAAGGAATCGTCTTTTTAGAGTCATTACTGAAAAGGTGATTCCTTCAAGTTCAACTTTGACAGATCAAACAATGAAAAGCATGGAATTTCTCAAAAACTGCAGTCATTAAGACTGAAACTTTTTTGCCGTAGGGGTAGGCTATGGCAAATCTTGCAAATTTTACAATCTATAGAAAGAACTGAATAAAAAACGTGCAAATACTTTAAAAAATCAAAAATATCATTTTTTCTCTTTGTTTTGGTTCCTTTGTTTGATTTGAAATGCCAGAAAAGGGGATTCCTTTGCTCAAAATGGCATTTCAAATGCCAACGAAATGCCAACACGCTGTCATCATTAGGCGTTTGACAAACCGAACAATTGCGCGGAACAATAGAATTCAAAAGAATACTGCAAGCAATTACAAATGCCAGGCTGGTCTAAACGCAGCCATTCTAAAAAAAACATCCGTGTTACGGTTGTAAAAATATTAATGACATTTTGCATCGTAAAAAGTGCAATTAAATAAAAACTTGCTTCATTTGCAACCTTCTATTGGACCAACAATGTAAAAATAATAGATAACCAACTTGCCTTGATTCTCAAAAAACATCCGTGTTACGGTTGTAAAAATATTAATGACATTTTGCATCGTAAAAAGTGCAATTAAATAAAAACTTGCTTCATTTGCAACCTTCTATTGGACAGAATCGATCACGTGATGTATATTTTTCCAAAATTTGGGTTAGAAAAAGTGTATTTTCCTATAGGCAGCCTCACAGAAGGAATTTTTTAATTAGATATTATTGTTACAAACATTCATCTGTTTATTTTGTATCAGGCAACCGTCATGCACTTTTCATTCGTGAGATATCGCACTTCAAATCACACATATATTTTTCAGATACATAACAGCATTTTATGAGCGTTTATTTATCCAGATGAAGATTAAGTGGTATCAGGCCGATCCGTAGTCAATTTGTCTAAAGATTGGTACCTTTATCTTTTGAAAAAAAATCTGCACTAAATAACAATTCAAATTTTCTATCAATTCAGTGGATGTCAAAGAGTGTGTCAAAATCTAGCTAAAAGCATAACACGCACTGCACACAGAGCTTTTTAAAGGAGTGGGGGCTCATTTCAATAGGAAAACAATGGTTGTTCTCTTGGGAGAAGTGCCTTCTAGAGGTAGTTGGTTATCTATTATTTTTACATCGTTGCTGTACTTCAACGTCGTCAGACATAATAATTAATGCATGAAAATGTTTAGTTTGCGGTTTTGTACCAAAATTGAAAAAAGGTTTTTTGGGAAAACGTAGTATATATGTAAATTTCGTTTAAAGCATGGAGGTATAAAGAAAAACAGGAGTTGAATGTGTCGGTAATTGGTCGTTAAAGTCTTTTGATTTCTTTTATAAAATATATCAAAAGAAATTCTAAGCTTGCCCGATGAAATAAGACTTTTTAGTAGAACTCAAGTTTGCTCTAAACATTTTAATTATCAGTATTGACGATTTTAGCCTAAATAAAACTTCGTCCACAAAACAAGTTTATGTTCGTTCCATTTCGTTATCCGTTCAATTTTGTTTTGAAAAGATATTTCCTCAAGCCAGAAAATGAAAAGTTCTTTATAAGCACACACAATTTCAGACTCAATTTGTAGAAATAAAGTCTCTGGAGAATTTCGGAGGAAAGCATCAATCAATAGAGTTCACCTGAAAGAAAACATTGATCGAAAAATCTTATCATTTGATGAAGGATTGCCAAGCTTAAAGGCCTATTTTAGTCCAAATATTTTCTAACACTGATGTCAGAAACAATGGATCTCGTCTCATCTAATTTCTCAAACTGGAATAAGCCAATGAGATTTCACCTATGGATAAAAGAGCTCATTAAAAATGCACGATATATGAGATTATGAGCATACGTACATTGTAACTTTTTTAATCGACGGGCGAGCTTGGTTAAAATAGCATACTTCTCTCGTTTCTTTATACCTCCATGTTTAAAGTAATTATTTCATTTGAAAACGAGACCCACAATGCTGTTAATTTATCTCGAGAAGTGTGTATGTATTGAGTGTATTGACCAATGAAGTATAAGGCTGAAAAACTAGAATCGAATCTCCTTGGTAGGATTTGAAGTCAAAATCCTACCAAAGTTACACAGCCTTGAGCGGCCCGTATGGATTTTATACAAATTCCGGATTCAAAGTAAAATTTTCCGTTAGATTTCAAAAAATACACCACTCGAAAACAAAGAAATCGCTAAATCCAATCCGTCATTAAAAATACGGCGTATATTTTGAGGCTTCACTTTTTCTTACCTGATAAGGGTTAAAAATTCGCTTCTAACCCTCCGAGCTTATACTTCTTCTAACCCTCCGAGCTTATACTTCTTTGATATTGAATACCCCCATCTCACAGACCCAGTAAGATATTTTCAGCCAATGGGGATAAAAATAACGAAATTAATTGATGGGATTGATATTCTCATATTTTTTAGGAATGGGGATTTCAAAACTTTTGTTTTCAAGTCAGAAAATTCAGTGGGGATGTTAAAGATAGTAAATATTTTTCAGTGAGGATTGGTTTAATTGATCATTCTCGGTGGGGACAGAAATTGGAGGATAATTTTCCACTAGGGACTATATTCTAGACAATTTTTCCAGTGAAAAGGGTTCCCAGTCTGTGAGAAGGGGATGTTATTGACAATTGTTAACCGGTTACTTTTTCGAAGCGGGCTACACGACTTTTTGCGCAATGCAATTGGTTCATTTCGCATGACGACGGGCCTACATTGTCCAGAGTTGCCCGTCGTTAGGAAAATTCATTGTAACGTCACTTTTTCAAAGGAAAATGAACAATGCGTTGACATCATTTTCTCATTTTTTATTTCTGACGTCAGAAATTATAGCAATTTTTTATCTCTTTTCGCTTGTTTTTTCTGCTTTATTTCGCTATTTTTCCTGGATAAAGCGCTAAAAATCAATCGAAGCTGAAGAAAACGGTTAACAAATACAATAATGACCGGTTTTTTCGGGCTGTACTGAAAATATTGCCCTCGGTCAACGCAACAACCTCGCAAGCTCGGTCGTTACTTGACCTCGGGCAATATTTCTCAGTACAGCCCTCACTAACCGGTCATTATTGTATTATAGCTGCATCACTAAGTTATTAAGAATCTCACTTTGAATAATTCTGAAAGAGTTATCCAATATTTCACAAGGCTTGTGATAGAGATTTTACGAGACCTTTTAACTAAAATACAATTTTTAATCAATTATTTTACCATCTATTTATTAAGACTAATATCTTATGTAAGGTTAGGATTAAAAAGTAGTGACAGGAATTTAGGTCAGAGGAGCATCTTTAGAAACCTCTGGTACTAGTTTTTTTGAGGAAAGAATGAGATGTTAATTAACAAGATAAATATAGGTCACATCACTTTTGAAAAGTTCTTCTGATTATTTTCAAGATTATTTGGGGAAACTACAACTTTTTTTAAGATTCAAAAATAATACCACCACCTATCACCTCCCGTAGAAGCTTTCATCTAAAATATCTTAAAATGAAATGACAAAGCAAAAACCATTTTTCTTAAAACCATTCTACTCTAGCCCTCCGGGCTTTAAACTCAATGGATGGAACCCTATAAACCATTTAGTTAGTGCGTTTCAAGGCTATAATAACAGGAGTAAAAGAAATACGAGAAAAGAAGATAATATCAGTTAGAGTCTTATTGAGGATAGACAATATATTTAATAATTTCATAAGGAATTCTAGATTGAACAGAAACAGTATATTACAAAATATTCTAAAATTTAGGGAACAAAATCACCATATAGACCATCAGCGTTAGGATCCAAAGTGTACCAGAATCCCAAATGTTGTCTGGTCATCTCATCAACGTCAAGTTTTCCACTATTATCCAAATCGCATATTTCGAAGGTTCGCTCAGCGTCTTCGTCTGAAGGACAGATACCAGAGATTCGTCCGTAAGCCTTCCATTCGTCTAAACTAATCGATCCACTTCCGTCTTTATCGAAAATATCAAACACGGCATCTCCCCAATCACGAATTAAAGTGCGTTTGTTTTGTGACCAAAGTTTCAAATCATGCTTTGCTAATTCTTCCCATCCTTTAACAAAATCTGGAAATTCAACCTCTTTGCCGTAATCCATACCCATTTTCTTGAAAAAATTCTCAACAGCCTCTTGGTGACGTTGGGTTTGTTCTGGTGTTGCGTCAAGTTTAGCACAAATATCATCTGAAGCCTTGGAGACAATTTCATCCAATGTTATTTTTCCATCGCCGTTTTTGTCCAAAAAGTTAAACATGAACTGATGTCTATTGATCCATTTTGGGTTGGCAAATTCAGGTTTAAGCTTAATAGCGTATTTGGAGCCAGTATCCGAAGCCAATAAAATGCTTGAATGGAAATTTGCTTTGAGCTGTAAATTTGATCTTCGAGCTGCAGATGTAGTAACTGAAAAGACACGTCTCGAGATTGCTTGCATCATCTTTCCTTTATCTAAAAAATGAGATATTCAGACATTGAGTTTAAAATTCAATTAATTCAATTAAGCGCTCTGACCATAGTCGAAAAATTGACTTCAGTATTTGAACTTTAACACTTTTAGCAAAGAATGACCTTTATGAATTGCTGTTTAATCAAATCCCTTAAGAGTAATTAGGAATTTAATTGCAAAAATGACGCTATGAACTTTAAAAAGACGTTAATAATATGTTGCATTACCTTCTTTTATAAAAAGTGCTAAGTTTTAATGAGTAATTAACCTTTTTATTTCGAGTTTTTTCAAACTGTCCGCAAAGAATTGAACTGTTTTAAATTTTTCGGAAAATTTTTTCTAAATTAATGCATCAAAAAACTGCTCAAAAAGCACTATTTTCAAGATTGAGACAAGTAAGCTTTTAGAAAAATTTTCCGAAAATCTTGTTATGGTTCGGTACACCATCTACCGTAAAAAAATGTTCAATATGTTTTTTCTTCGTCGAAAATAAGCTTTTCAAAGTTGAAATGCCACAGTTTTGTGGGCTACATCAGGTAGAAATCTATATTTTGTACGTGGTAAAAATTGAAAATTCACTATGGTCAGAGCCCTTAATTCAGTTAATTGAATTACTTTTGAAATTTTTCTTAAATTTTTCCCGTTTCCAAAACTAATGCGCTTTCCTGAAATGGCACTACTGTTTTTCAAATTTGATAAGACATTGAAAAGAATTATAGATAGATATTCATTAGAATCTACACGAACAAACTCTAAAACTATAAACTTCAACGTAATAATTTTCGATCTGTAAAAAATTCATATACCTGGAGACGTTCGACAACAGGAGATTTCTCGTCTTTCTTTGTGTTTCTGTTTGAAAGTTGAAACACTTTTAAACACTGCTATGATTTCCCTTGAGAATCTCTACTAATTTTACGACAAACAAAATACAAAAATACGCCAATCTACCAGTTTATTCTCAAAAGGAATTCTTTGTTAAATATGTGATTATATTGAATTCCCGGATAAATGATATATCATGGGTGTATTCACACTGTGAGAAGGCAATTCTTGAAGTGTGTATGGGTGAATTCACACTGAAAGTTTCAAGCTAATGTTGATAGAACGAGGAAAGTCTAGAAATTTTTACTAATTCTTGCTGATGCATGTGAAACGTTCAAGCGAGGTAATCCTTGCCTCTGTTTCTTTGGTGTAGGTTTGAAGCAACTTGAAACGTGTATTTCCAGGTGTTTGTAAAAACTGTTCTTGACCACTGTGGTAAGAAGCGATAAAATAACATTCTTTAAACTGTTTGCTAATTTTTAGAAATCTTTTGCCTTTAAAGAGTGTGCAGGTCAACTGGCGGATGGGGTCAGTTGGCGTACAACTTTGAGAAAAAAATCTATGTCTGTATTTTTTCTTTATTCTATCATCCAAAAATCTATGGATTTCGTGGAAGTGAAAAAAAGATCAATTTTACGTTGAAAAAGAATTTCAGAAAAAATCCTAACGACTGAAAAGCAAGGCGGGAAATTAAACTAATGCACAGGAATTACAGCGATGCACTATGCAGTTTGGTGGATCTTATTATATCTTGAGTATGGACACCTTATAATGAAAATCATACTTTATATTTTTGGTTCCTTTGTTGAACTGGTTCTTTTCAAGTTGGCACAAAACCGTAAAACAAAATCCATTTGACACCATAATATTCAATAAATGTTTGAATAATGTTACGAGGCTCTTGAAAAAAATACTGTTGGCATCGCAGCGTATGAAAATTATATATCAAGCTGTGAAGACAAACACCGATTTCATCCAATGCGCAAGAAAAGTAACCATGGCAATCATCCAGGATCTTGGATGAAAGACATACCAATCAAATCATGAACAAAAAACGTAAAAAAGATTACTGTAATACACGTTTTTTTTATATAAGGAACCCGTTTATAAGGAACTCGAGGCTAAAAATGGTCCAAAAAATAAGGAATTGTTTAGGAACTGCTCAGGCTGAGAATAAGAAAACAAGTTTTCAGGAACAGTAAGAGATGGTTATCCAAACTTAGCAGCTATGTAAATAAGGGAACTCGATAAGGAACTTTGAGGCTGAAATTCTCTGTAAAAATAAGGAACTCCAGGCTCAGAACAAAGTTAAGGTTCCTTATAAAAAAAAACGTGTAAGTGAAAGAGAGTAATCTCAGAGCATAACATACAGAAAGTATCTAGAGTGTGGGTCTCAAAAGATTTTCATGTTTTTCAGGGGGTGGCTTTATATTAGGAGGAGGGTGCCAAAAATATATTGACTAGTGAGGCTTTTAAATCTTTTTGAGGATGTTAAGATGGGGTACGAATCTTTTTGGAATTTTTGAAAATATCCTCCACCCCACCCTAGTGTATACTTTCGGAGGAAAGATTTCTTTTGAAGGAAACTCGTTTTATTGATTTCTGACTCAAAAACTGTACCAAAAGTGAAGTTTCTAGTTAGCTCTAAAGGATTAAGAATTAATTTTTTCTTCTTTATTTTTCATCTTCCTTTTCTAAATTTTTTGAATAATTTTTCTCAAAAATCATAGTGTTCGGAATTATCTTTTCAACCGTATATAATTTGTTAGAAATATGAAGCATAGATTGAAAAACTTTTCCATTGAATGGGGTTGAAATCAAAGTCAATTTTCATTCCATTCTAGCGTGGCTGAAATTGTAGGGTATTTTTCCAACAGGAGACGAAATTTCGGCCAAAATTTTCATTTGGGCTAGGGTCTTACGTCTTTGATACAGGGGTGTTCTCTTTAATCTATTTTCTTTGACCTTACTTTGACCTTACTTTGACCTTATTTTCCCGTTAACTTATTTTTAGTTTTTTTCGAACTTGTATAACCTTATGTATACATTTGCTCTTATTTTCTTTTTGGACTTTGACATAGTGAGAAATACCCTGAGCTGAGAAACGCGTCCCTATACTTACTGCTAAGGTTACTACTAACCCTGGGGGGGGGGTACTTAGGCAAACGAGGGTACGGTATTTGCCGCCCTTAAGGGCACCTTTTTTGGATTTCGAAAGCCCCGCTAAGGGTCGGTAAAATCAGAAAATCAAATTTCAGTCGTGCGGAGAAATAAAGTTGGAGAAATAGGAAAATTTAACTTTTTACCCCGGAAAGATCGAAATTTGGTCAAGATTGGTCAAATTTGTCCCAATAAGGGTTGTAAAATTCACAAAACTTTCCTTTGTTTTCTCCTTTTTAGTCCCGGTAAGAGTCCAAGGATCGAAAGTCGGGCGGTACCCCCGTCAGCTCGCAACCCTAGTACCCCCTCCCCCCCCCCGGGTTACAAGCTACGAGAGGAAAAATAATGCAAAAATTTTTAAAATACAAGAAAATTATTAATTTCATGATCTACATAACAAAAATAATTTGAAATAATATAGTTGTAATGTGATATTTTCGGCACCTTGATTTAAAAAGGTTGTAATGAAATATTTGGAAATATCATTTTTTCTTATTTGCTTGTGAGTGGACATTTCAATTTATACATATGAAACATAACATTCTAAAGGCAGATTTTTTGCAAGGAAAATATTGATTTCATTATTTGAAATAAAAATATTGAAGAATAGGACCAAAAAAGAGGGGAATATTAATCATTTTTTTCAATAATCATAAACTTGACAAAAAATATTTTTCTTTTGGGCTGAAATATTATACCGTGCTTTACTTTCTTCAGGATGAAGATCAAACAAATTAATTTGAAAAAATAATAAATTATTGATTATTTTCTTCATCAAGTTCCAATATTTAAAATTATCTTAATTTATATGGAAATTTGATTGATTAAAAAATTAGAATAAATAATCAAGGATAAGTGAAGATTTCGAAAGATATATTCTTTGTAATATACTAAAGAATATTGTCGTACGTAGAGTAGGTCGTAGACCATATGAAATTATATCCTGGTGTTTCTATTAGTCTTCGATAAAATCTTCGATATCTTTGGAGGAAAACTTAATTAGATTCCAAGAAATTTTAACATACCGAGAGGAAGCATGTTTTTCAAGACTTTTTTATTTTTGTTGACAATACCAACGATAATATGTGCTTTGGACGTTATCGGGATTTATAGTGCTTGTGAAAACCATCCTGAGCTTGTAAGTAACTTTACAAAACAAGGAGCTATTTACAATCGAGCTGTCACGAAATTCTATACATTTAGCCAAAGAATGAATTATATTGGGCTAGATATGTGTTATAACGAGACAGTGTTGTTGAACTTTCTGATCGATAAAGTGCTGGCTAATACTTCTTATCTTGAAATAGGGAATGACTCTACTCCTTATAAACATGTCAAAATTGATACGGTTATTTTACATGTACCTTTGCATATGTTCAAAATTACTCAAGACATTTTGAGCACTACAGATATCATTGTCGTCAAATTCACCAGAGATATTATATTACCGACAAACTATGCTGATAGACTTGGTTTCGATGTTATTTTCAACTTGATGAAAATTGAAAAAGTTATTCGTGAATATTGGAATGAAATTATTTTGATTGATCTTCGATCTAGTGGAACATCATTATCTATGCAAGAATTGATATCAAATTTCAAAAAGGAAAAAGATATTTGCTACAAAGCTATAGGAATAGAATCTTCGAATGATTCACATTTAAACCGTCTAGACCAGCTTCTTCATGTGGAGAAAAACAAAAGATTAGCAACCTTCTTTTTCCAAACGAAGTCCGAAGATTTTCAAATACCATCATTTTTCCTGGACTACTCAAACAAATCAATAATTATTGGTTCTGTTGATGTTTTGGTTAAAAACGAAACATTGCCAGGAAATATCGTCAGAGCTCCTTTCTTCAATATCTTTCGAATGTTAACACAGTTTGACGTTCTTCATTTTTTCTTTAGCAATGACCCAGAGTACCAGAAATATAGGTTTGAGATCAGTAGCATAGTTGCCTACTTTTTTTATGCGCTCAATATATTCAAACGCCCTCCTTCAATGTCGCACCAAGAATACAGAGCAATTTTGAAATCCAATCTCACTAGAACAAAAGAGGGAGACTTCTTAGGATTTAAACCAGTCAATGAGAATCGAACCAATGAATCTTTGACAAATAATTGTACAGACATCGTATGTCAACCAGGATTCAGAAAAGTTTTTGGAGTTGTCCCTTCGTCTTTATGGGATGAGGAAGTCGGATATTTTTGTCAACCCTGTCCTATGGATGAATTCAAATCGACCTACGGTGACGGTCCTTGTCAATCATGTCATGGATTCTACGTCCCTAGCGCTGATCGAACGTCTTGTATAAATCCATTGAAATCTGTTTATTTGAAAGCTGAAAGGCGAATCGGTGCTATCCTAATTGCTTTGTGTATCATGGGAGCCATTTTCCCATTGTCCACTTTATGTGTCTTCCTGAAGAATCGAAAATCACCTATTGTTATGCTCTCAGACTCAAAGTTATCGTTACTTCACCTCTGTTTCCTAGCAACCACTTCTATCGTGTTGCCATTGGTTTATTTCGACCAACCAACTGAAGCCAAATGTATAACTCGTCTTGGAATCATAGTTTTGCTTTATAATAATAGTATCAGCTTTATTTTCATCAAATGTATGAAACTTTTAAATGCTTTCTCCAGCGATATACGAACTACTG
Organism: Clytia hemisphaerica; assembly: GCF_902728285.1. NCBI lineage: Eukaryota > Metazoa > Cnidaria > Hydrozoa > Leptothecata > Clytiidae > Clytia > Clytia hemisphaerica. The sequence goes on from NW_027104588.1 coordinate 233,425, forward strand.
GTCGAGATGTACAGAGAACTGCAATACAGCAAATCTCGATTTTTATGATCAATACATTTCTTGGATTAGGTATTTTAGTATTATTGATGTATCAAAAGTTACCAGAGGTCGTAACTTCGATAAACATCGAAAGAAAGGAACAAATATTTTACTGCGACAGCAATTTGCACTTCAGTGTATTGATAGCATACACCATTTGTTTACATTTAGCATGCAGTTACCGAGCTTACCAATATCGTCACTTGCCAGGATATCTGAGTGAAGCAACCAGTATTGCAATCGGTTCATTTGCTGCCACAATCTCCTTCACCGTAATGTATCCTATCAGTCATTTCCAAAAGAATCAACTTGATGTCTCAGTCGTGCAAATTTTATTTGTGGCTGGGAATAATTTGTTGATTTATTTATTCATGTATGGCTATAAGATGTATCTGATCATCTTTCGGCCGAGAAAAAACACGAAATATTATGCCAGGAAACTTCAGATTCAAGCAGTGAAGGAGCGGACTGGCCGAACAACATCTTTTCTGGTCATTGATGCGAGTACCAGGCACTCGAGGTAAATTGTTCAAGAGGATAACCCAGAAAGTACATTAATTAAAAAATTATGTTTTTTAAACTGAACTTTTTAAAATTTGTTAGTGCTTTCGCGGCTTGCAGCCCTTATTGTCATTAATTTTCTCGGTGAAGATGACTTTTCAGTATTTCATTCGCTCCAATGGAGACAACGCCTCTTTAAATCCCATCTCAGCCATTCAAATCGATTTTATCCTCCGATGCAAAAGTTATAAAATAAGCTCTGAGTGAAATAATGAGTCACATTTGCACGCTTTTTTTATAAGAATGTTGTAAATCCATTTCATTATGGATATTCTTAACTTTTTTGGGAATATCATCCTGAAATATTCTTACATCATTCTCAAATTAGGATCCTAATTCAGACTAGATTTAACATTTAGTACACGTTTTTTTTTTTATTAGAACCCAGTTTATAAGAACATTTAGGCTGAAATTCGTCAAAAAATTAAGAACATCGTAAGAACATGCCCAGCATTTAGAGTAGTCTGAAAAATTAAGAACGCATTTAAGAACATTTAAGGCTGAAAATTGCTAAGAAAATAAGCACATCCAGGCTCAGCCAAATTTTAAGTGTTCTAATAAAAAAAAAAACGTGTACATACGTCTCAAGCATAAAATGGCATTTTTGTGAAAGGAGTGAGACTTACTTGGGTGTAATTGACAATTTATAATTGAAAATGCTCTAAAAATGGCATTCTTAGATTGAGTAGCAAAATTCTATGATGATGATATTTTTAGCATTATTCTTAATTTTTGGTCATTTTCATCGTGGACATTCTTATAAAGTGTATTCTTATAAAAAAAAGCGCGTAGGGCCTTCAAATCCGTCGGTAAAGTATCTACTGTTAATTATATTTTATCGTAGAAGTTACATGATGACTGATAAAATGTGTTTTGAGTAATGCTGTTTTTTCCTTGTAAAAAAAATTTGCGATGTATTAATAATTTTTAACAGGGGGTTTGACTTTTCATATTTTGAATAGCCAGGCATAAAACCGTTGCTTTTTAAGTTCCATGACAGTTAAAATCGCTAGCGAAAACAAAAATGCTGCAAAAAAAGGCTGCAGACACTTACGGCTTTTATTATTTAGATTTAAGATTAGATTTAGATTTAGATTTTTAAAGTGATTCCACAAAATATTGTAATTTTTAACTAAATCTTTTTAAATGATTAAAAATAATTTAAGTGAAATTCAATATCTAATTAAATGTGTACTTGACCTAGACAACATAATAGCGACAAGCAACAAAAAGATGTGTTTTAATTTCAATAGTTTGTAAACAATTTTATTGTTTATCTCCAACCAAGCATAAAAGAAACAAAGCAATCTATGCTGAAAATGTGCTCCGAGTATGAATAGAGTCTATTGTTTGATTATATAAATCGCGGCTAATTAGATCGACTTTAATTAAGGAGATTTAATTAGCTTTTATAAACATTTGTATTGTTCTAATTGAATTATGCTTGAATAGCAGTGGAATCTCTGAATCTTAGATTGAATCTTGCTTTAGATTAGGTCCGGATTTTTTGTTGATTTTCAGCAGATTTGTTGCGAAAAAAATCTATGATAGACTATTAGGTATTAGATCCTAATAGATATTACGCCGTTTATGTAATTATGCTGTTGATATTATGACAAAATCATGGGCTTATGGCTTTTACATCATCGTTGCAGTTCTAGTTTTCTTGAACTATAGTCTTTTAAAACTGAGAGGAATCGCACTATCGCAGAGGCAAAAGGAGATTACTTATCCACCGTTGTTGGATAAAAGACGTGGCTTGAAAGAAGGTATCCAATCTTGTTGTAATGCTTTATTGTGTCCGATTGAAGGTGAATGGCATATGAAAAACCGGACATCTATTAAGCAATTCAGTTATGTTGAACATACAAATATGCAATTACGCATGCGTAAAGGTTGGCCTGCGCAGCTTTATCATGGTGATTTAAGATGTGGGACCATGTATCCTTTACCAAGACTTGTACGAAAACAAAATACACAAATTTTCATGTCAGATATTATTTCCCAATGTAATAGTTATAGTCAAGCACCATGTTGTCGGAACGATATCGGATGGTGCGGTGAAGGTGAATTTTTCTGCCGGTGTGAAACGTGCTTAAATTATCGAAACATAATTCAAACAGAGCTTTATGATTGGAAACATAAATTGAAATGTATTAAACCGAAATTAGTGAAAAAGGAAACATGTGATTTTTTAGCAAACCAATTCACATCAGTGACTTTTATTGGTGATTCTCTAGTCCGTCATGTTTTCTCATCGTTACTTATTCAACTGACCGAGGACCCTCAAACTGGCGCTTTGAAGCCGAATTTACATCAAACAGAGAAGCAATATTGTAGCGACGAAAATCAGTTTGTTGATAGTGCTTGTCATTCTAAACTTTCAATCGATTGGCATGAAGTGAACGCACACCCTGAGTATTGTAACACGTCTATTTCTAAACCGAAAGTATTTTTTATACAGGCTTATGCTTCTCATTTGGGTGGAATGGCGTATGAGAAAGTTAACAAGATCCTATCCGAACAGCGACCTTTAATCTTGATTGGGATTGGCATACATGATAATTTTAACCACGATAAAGTTATTGACGAATATCTTGCCCCGCTGATACAACTTCGAAACGAGAGAATCGGATACAGTAATCCTGTCATTGTTTGGTTAAATACACACGCAGCGGGGCTTTTAAAACCGATTGGCTACCAGAAAACTCAAGGAAACGAAAGGATATTAAAATTCAATTCTGTCTTGTATGATTATTGCAGAAGGAATTCTATTTTTGTTTTCGATACTTTCAATATGACAAAAGGTGTTCATAGTTTTGATGGCACACATTATGGAAAAACGCTGAATCAGCTAAAAGTTGAGATACTTTTGAATTCATTGAGAATGCTGAAGGATTGGTGAGTTACTTTGCCTTAAACAATTATATGTAAATTAAAAACCGGTAAGCCTTTTCCGTGTCAATTTAAAGTGAATACCACGTACTCTTGTCTCCCGAATAGACGGGGGGTCCGAATAAGCAGGGGGGTAGGAAAATTTTCTAAATTCTAATAAGCGGGGGGGATGGAATAAGAGGGGGGGGGTAGTTTAAAGACAGATTTTTTTCTAACTGGTATCAATTTCAACAACAAAAAAGAAACTTTAACAAATAAACACGTAAAATAAGAACCAATACCAACAAAAAGGAAAATTTAAACAAGTTTAAGGTCTATCTACACTGTAATAAAATATTGAATCATTCGAATTTAATTAGCGGGGGGGGGGTCTTAATAAGAGCGGGGGGATGGACTTTTTTGTATCTTAACAATTAGCGGGGGGACGTTTATTCGGGAGACAAGAGTACGTACTTCCACTCTAGGATTTCAAAAATTGCTTTTTACTACGCTTCATTAAGATGGGATAAATCCAAAATGGTCAAACGTTTTAAATTACTTTACAAACATGAACGTTTTCAGGAGTTTAAAAACTTGTACGCATTGTCTGACGTCTGACATACTCGACAACGGCAAATAATACTACCATACAATGAACCCCGTGCGGGGAGGGGCAAAGGGCGGTGATCTTTTATCGGATTTATCGGATTTATCGGATTAAAAATGCTTATCTTATTAAGTTGCAAAGAAAAATTGATGATGTTTAAAGACAGGAATTTTTTTTTTCTGATGGAGAACGGAGAACATTTAAACAAATATCCAGTGAAAATTTCAGAACTCTAGTCTTTCCCAATCGGTCACTATTTTGATTCCGATTTTGAGGCATGTGGATGGGACTTAAGATGAATGATGATATCTATAAGATGAAACATTCCCAAAATTTATAAATTATTGAATCAAAGAATGGGGTCCTTTTAAAAAGCAGTACTGTACTCATTACAAAAACAAAGTTTAGGTTTTTAAGCAATACTCTAAAGATTGACGTGAGGGGAGGGTACATGACTATGGTGGCCCATCGTTGTCAACGTGTTTTTTTCTTCAAATAGAAAGTAGTACGAAAAGTAATTAAAAAAAGAAAAACATTTTTTTATTTCTGAATAAAAATTTTAAAAATCATTTTAAAAATAAAAAAAATAATAAAAAAATAAAAAATAGTTAAAAAAAGAGACAATAAAAAAAATTTAATTAAAAAAGAAAAAATTTAAAATTTAAAAAATTTAAAAGACGTAAAAAAATCACGTAGCCCAGCGTTGTCATTGTCATTTTTATCTCCCTAGTATTTGGAGTTTGGGAATACGTTCAAGAAAAATTACAAAGTGGAGAATGAAGAACGAGTGTATTCTAGAGTCACAGATCATCATTTACTTATTCCGCTTAACTTACGGGCACTGCGCTGCAACCTTAATCCGTGGCGTATTTGGCGGAGGCCACCCACGTTAAAGCAATAATGGGGGCCAGCATCCCATCAAAGGTGTTTAAAAATAGGAAGATTACGCAGTAGTCGGAATCGACTGACGGCTCAAATGAGGTAGTAGCAGTGGACTTTAATGTGCCAACAAAACTAGGAAACTCATCCGGACGTGTGTTTAAAATATAGGAAAATTACAGTAGTCGGACTCGTGCGTGTACGCTGTGTCAACTGCAAGAACAAGATTCCCCTCTCTTGAGACTTTAAAGGAGATTGGAGTGTCCTATAGATTGAGAATTCTCATTTTATAGGCACTTGTAGGGTTTACACCCAGGATTGGAATGAGAATCGGTCTTCGACTAAAGAGTCCGGGAGTCCTGAGAGTGATATCGGCTTTCGCATGTCGGGAACAATTTATGACAACTGATCACAGTATTTTTGTTTTCAATTTAGTTTTTATAATTCGATTCCCAGGGAGTGAGATTTTCATCGAATACGGTAACTTTTCGAATAACGGAACGTCTAATTAGAGAGCCTCGACTGTACTTCGTGCACTTGTTAATTAGGACAATCTCGGTAATTTATTACGACGACTCAGTTCATTTACTCATTAGGTATATTAATAAAAAAGACAAAACTTTCTCTGCAAATATGATATATATATTCTGTTGAATCAAAAATATTCAAATGCAAGCAGGTTCAAACCAATAAAAACAAAAAATCGTACTCATATGTGCTTAATCGTAGGGGGGGGTCACTTTGCAATTTTTGGAAAATCACCCCATAGCATTTTATAATGTCCCCCATTGTATGAAGTTTTCCTGAAAAAAGTGCCAAAACCTTCATTTCCCTAGGGTTTTTTTTGGGAAAATCACTCCAAAATCACTTAATAATGAACCCACCCCCATTTTATGATTTTTCTTCCGGGGTACCCACCCCCTGCTTATTCCACGCCCCCTACAATTAAGCACAGAAGAGTATCCGAAAAATACTAAAATTACTACAAAAACTGAAGACCAAAATCATAAACGACTCATTCTTTAGATAATGGGGTCTAATATGTAATAAACACTTACATAACAAACATTATCAAATTTTAATTTTGCATTGAAAAATGCACATACAGCCATAAGCTGAATTTGAAAACAAGCTATGGATGCTTATATGAATTTAATCATGGTAAAAGATCAAACAGTAAAGATATTGTATCCTAGTGAGAATTCAAATGGTTTCTGAGAAAAGTGTCATTTATGCCAAATTGTGTCACTTATGATAATAATAATAATAACAATAATAAAAAATTTCTCTTTTATCACACAGAAAGGTACATCTATATACAAGCTAAAAACACACACGCTTAATTTTTTATAAGAATACCTTCTATAAGAATATCAGGGTGAAAATTGGCCAATTCTTAAGAATACCCTAAGAATACCTCCAGGGTGAGTTTCACAGATTTTGATAATAATATAGTCATTTTCTATTTGTTGACAAAAATGAATGGGTTTTTTGTTCGACTTAAATTGAAACTTATTTAAGGTAGAATACAATTTTAGCTTCAAATGTGCGCTAAATCTGGCTAAATAGAAAGAAACAAGAAAGAAGAACAAGATACTCTCAAATCAAATAGGTCATTTCTTATATTTATATATTATTTCACCCTCAATTTCGGCCATTTTTTTTAAGAATACTTGACCCTCAGCCAATTCTTATAAAAAAAGCGTGTAACAACTAAAAATTTCTTTTTTAAAAGAAAATAAAAAAGTAACAAAAATAAACTTGAATACACGTTAGGTTTTTATCTGACGATCCAGTACTCGTCAAAGGTGAGCATGTTTTCTTACAACTTTGAACAAATAAAACAAAAGAAATTTCAACAAATGACAGTCTTTCAATAATCTACAGCGTTGACCCGTCCACAATCTCCACTTCCTTCAATCCAAGAAGCCTACAGAATAAGTTACATTTGTGTGACTCGAAAAAAGAGGTGAAAGCAACCTCATTTAAATTACCAGCACAGAAAAATCTCTCATCTTGTACATCTTTATCAAGGTCGGCTGATGTGGCGATCTCCGGATCGTATAGATTATAACCACTTCCTTGTAAATCTACCAACAAAAGCTTTTCATCACTTTCTTGATAAGAAAAATGCACAAGGGCTTCAGCTTTATCATAAAATGTCTCTTGACCACTTTTGCGCTTGCATGGAACTCCATTATTGTTAATATATTTGATAAAGTCTCCTTCAACATAGGGCTCAACAGTGATTGGCTCACCATTAAGAAGAGCAAATTGGATAGTTTGATACTGAAACCAATTTTCCCTAAAGCCTGGCTTTTTCATACACTTTGCTGTTATTGCTTTTGCTGCAGTGTGCATTTGTACCTGCTTTCTTGTGTGTTCTTCAAGGGTCATATTATACCGTGGGCCGCATACGTTCCAAGCTGACTCTTTGAACTTTTTTATGACCCAAATTTTTGTGGTTCCATTTTCAGTTGTGTATGCTTTGAAGGCATTTCTAAAACCTCCCTCTGCAAATTTTTCTGTTTGCATGCGAAATTTGCTAGTTTCACCTTTTAGCCAAATTTTATGTTTGATGTTGAATGACTCTAGTGTCAAAGTTACCTCATTATCCAATGTTGGAGTAACTAATTTTCCTGCTTGTAAAATGCCTCCAATAGAAATTGATACTGGCATATCTTCTTGCAAATGTGGTTTCTTTGGGACCAGAATCGATGAAACCCTTTTCCTCTTGCTTTTCACAGGAATATAATTGTTGCTATCTGTGCTATCATTCACTCTCTTTGAAGAAGAAGATGACTGGTTGATAGCTTTTGAAGAAGAAGGCTCAAGCAAATGGTCATTATTGGTAGGATTCACAAAACGCACACGGAATACTTTCATTCCAGAAACTTGCTCATCATTAGTGCATGAAGGTCCTGTAATATCATACAAAACGTCACAAGAGCCTGGTAGTTCATTATAAAATTTTTCACATGCATCTTTTACGTTCTTTAAAGTTAATTTTGAAAATGCAGAAAAATCAATGAAATCTCTAGGTCTCTCAGGTTCATACTTCTTCAATTTTCCAACAGGAACAGGGTTCATTTTTTGAACCATTAGCGTGGACACTTTCTTGACATTTTTGTTGTCTCCTCCTCCGGTGCGCTTGTTAGAAATATGTCTGCGATAGCCTTTCCACTTTTCTTCATTATTCATTTTTCTTATCTGATTTTTACACTAAAATATAAGAAAATTGATTAATAATTCTAGGAATTTATATGGTACGCAAAGTAGTAAGAAGATTTTGGTCCTTTTCTAAAACTCAGACTTCAAGATGCCAATGAGGATTAGTCAAGGTTATACTACTTTTTTTTAACATTGAACTTAATCTTAACATCCAAATTAGCAAAACAAAATTTTTTTGAATTCGCAGGAACAACCAGAAGATTCAGGGCAAAGTCAGATTTACGTTTTAAGAGAAAGAAACAGGCTACAGGCATTCACACTATAAAAATGTATTTCCACACTCATAAAGATAAAAAAGTTTGTAAATCCACGCACATAAGGTAGAGTTAGCCCAAAAAAAGCAAATTATAATACATAATGTGAACCCCCTCAATCCCCTTATTATTATAGCATGAAATAAAGAGAAATCCTTACCTTCAAAATTGTTGAAACAGGTAGGGGTTGAAGATTTTTCAGAATTTAGGAGGGGTGGCCCAAGAAGGTGGGGGTTAAGACTCTAAAATACCCTGGAATGCCTTGTTTGACAAAAAATAAAAATTTCATACAGCATACTGTGTAAGAGGGTAAATTTCATCAATGTCAGGTATCATCACCTCCAATTTATAGTGACCAATGAGGTCATTATTTTTAAAAATGCTTGTATAAATTTTTGTAATCTCACACAGTTTTGTATAGTTTATAAAGATAAGAAAAAGCTGAAAATTACAGGCAAAAAAGTTACATGAGATTGATGAAATCAAAGTAAGAAATTTATCAACATTAGGCAGCCAAGACAACTTTGCATATGACTTAAGCACTATGGCTTAGTTGAGTTTTTAAATACAAGTATTTGTCAGCTAGATCTTTGCATTGAATATCACCAGGATTAGAAATTATGGTGGTGAAAAGTTCCCTGTTTTCAGCAGAGAGGTAATCAACAGGGGCTAAGTCAAGGTTTGCCAATCGACCAACTTCGATAAGGGAATCTTCTGATACGTCAACAAAATACCTTTCACATCCAAATTGTTCTGGGCAAGCAAACATGTGGTCAGGTACCCCTGTTGGTAGCTCTAAACCTTTTTGTGCACGGATGCGATGCGAGTTCCACAGCTCTGCAAAGATGTCACATTCACGCTGAACAACAGGGATGAATATAAACTTCACACAATCTCTATCTAGCTGAGATAATGGGTCATAGTTGCAACTATGTAACAATTCTCGTAATTCGTGTTTGATAAATAGCTCCATTCTTTCATGGAGATCTCTCCACCAACGCTCAATTTTATTGCTGGTTGAGGGCCCAAAGACTACAGAATCAGCTGGGTCAGCAAAATTACCATGTTCGCCCATTAGATAGGTTTGAATAGCTCCCATGTCACCAGTTTCTGAACCACAGTCAATTCTTAAAAATCTAGGTATCGCTTTGGTATCCAGAAGATAATCCATGTAGAACTTGGCAATGGTTATTGGACTTGAATTAGAGTCCCATACCTTAATAAACATTAATTTCCTAGAAAAACAATCAAGACAACCATAAATGGCAACGGGAAAGGTAGAATTCTGAAAACCCATCAATTTATCATGACCATCCAACGAAAATATCCAGCCTGGACCATCTGATACAAAAGGCATTTTGGGTTTCTTCTGCTTCTTCTTGACATTCCGAGCAGCAACCCCCTCAGGGTCAAGATCATAGACGACATCTGCAACTAAATTTCTTGGTACTTGAATGTTATGATGCACTCTAAGCTTGTTGTTAAGAGCACGATATCCCAATAGCTTGCCAGGGCCTTGTAGTTCTTTGGCGACAGCATCTTTTACCGCTTCTAAGGGTGTTGACCTGTCAATGAACCTGAGCTTAAAATGCCTCAACCTACGGTCTAAAGTGGAGAGGCTCCATGGATACAATGGATGTTTTTTCCTCACAATATCTAATATTTCTTTGCGCAGAAGGTTTTGCTTTACAAGCATTTGAAGATCTGTTTTAAGCAATTCATTTGCTTTCCAGTCATCAACCACACCAACCACATCCGCCATTATGAAAAGTACCGCACATGTTTCACCATTCAATTGCTTATCTAGATCAGTAATATTATGGAGATAAATAAATGACGATGACGATGCTGGGCTACGTGAATTATTTTACTTTTGTTTATTCCGCTATATATTTTTTATGTTTCCGAATGCTTTTTTATTTTATTTTTTAAATATTTTTTTATTTTTTTTTTTTGCAGCGAGAAATATCTTTTTCTTTTTTTTTCTTTATTAAAGTAGACATTTCCAAATTTTTTTTTGTTTTTCTAATATTATTCATATTATTCAAACTTTTTTTTTTTTAATTTCATTTCCTTGGACAAAATGAAAGCAAAAGGTATTGACAACGATGGGCCACCATACATGACCCCTTTTTTTTGCAGGATAAAAATCCTGTTAACAGACATCATAATCCTGTTTTTTACCCAATTCAATGGCTATTTGTGATGTTTAGAAGGTGCAAATAGTCAAAATTTTCTCTGTCGCCGACAACAATTTTCCCCTGCAAATTTCGGTCCCTCACTTCAGACGGCACGCTGGGGCATACAAATTTTTGTAACAGAGTAGATATTGTCAACAATCATTGTAAATTGTGATGAAATTTTGTAATTTTGGTTTATTTTTAAATGTTATAAATCAATTTTCGTAGAAAAAATAAAAACTTTAGTATTTGTCTTGTAGCTATATCGTTTTAAAAATCTAGTGATTTGGAAAATTAAATTGAAAATAGTGTATGTTAACAAACAAAAAATATAAGAGCAAAACGATTTTTAATCCCCCTACTAAAACTGTAATCACCCTTTTTTACAAGGGGTTTCTGGATTCAGGATTAAAGTATTTTTTGAAGTGTAAACATAAAATTCTAAAACAACAGAAATTTGCAGAGGATAGGCTAAAAACCTTACTCATAACTGCCTTCGTAAACATAGATTTATAAAGCCCGAAGAGCTAGATTGCGTACTTTTTCTGAAAAGTGTGCTGTGGCTAGGTAGGAAATCCTACCTAAGTCACGTGACATTACAATAGAATTTCAGCGCTTGACCAATCAAAAGCTAGTGCAACAACATGTTTTCCGATATTCACGACATCTAGCCATCCAGACATTGGGCTTTATAAATCTATGTTCGTAAACCCATAAATTTGTCTTTGAAAATGGCGATATCAATTAATTCCCATCTCCAATAAATGAGTAATCAGCCAGCATTTGACATCCACATCCTTTGTTGAAAATGATATTCACTTTACTGTCCCAATCGAATCTTGTTGAATCGTTATCCGTATCTTTGAAAATTGTCATCAGTACTTCATTCTTAGCGCACTTTCCGATACCGGCAAAACAATTGACTTTAGCTGGCGGACAAATCACGTGACGGTGCTCACGTGGGTAATAACTAAAAGCGAAAACAATATACAATACATATTATGATAAGTTGAATCTAATCTGTTCTTAATCAATGATTTTTTAACAATTGCTTAGTTTTTATCATTGGCTTGAACGCACCATAATTCATTCTTAAGCTTTGCTCTCAGTCATTCAGGACTTGAAGCTGCAGTAGCAGTAACTGTCATAGTTAACAGTAATAGTGACTGTCGCTATCATTAAAAAGATCAAATAGATTTGCTAGCTAAAAACCCCGGAAAGGTTTAGTTGATTAAATTGATACAATGACACGTTGCCATCTTTGATTAGAACTCCGTTGGATCTACTCCGTCTCAAACATTTGGAAATGTCCAGGTTCACAAGAATAAAGTGACCGTGTTCAGACGTTCAGACGGTTCTGTTCTGCTCCGTTCCAAAACGGTTTCGAAACAAGTGTGAACGTCAAAATTTGAAACGTCAGAATATAATGTTACAAAGCAAAACAGATCGAAACGTTTTCGCTCCACTTTTTTCATCGGAACGGAACTACTCCGTTTTCTTGCTCCGAAACGTTCCGAAACTAATATGAACAAACTCAATCCGTAACGAGAATCATACCGGAGCGAAACGGAACAGTAACGTGTGAATATGGTCTTATTGTCAATGTCACTTTCAAAATACTCACCCATCAGGTAAATTGATTTGATAATGACATTCAGCACACGATCTGACCAATATGCTACCAATGGCATCAAGAGATTCTCTAGTGCTCAAGAAAGTGGATGTTGTGCCAGGAGGTAGGTTGGGTATGGTGTATAAAGATTGTCGAGGTGTCGGACAAGTTCGTCTTGATGCTGGAATAAAAAAATAATTCATTGGGGGATTAAATAGTACTTTCACTCAAAGGTACAAAAAATTTGTTTTGTTCTTACTCCGGGAGGGGGGCAATGTATTTGAAAACGACGCTATGCGCGGTAAAATAGGGGTCCGTACAGTGCAGAGAAAGCTTACCGAATTTGAGCAGATTATGGCACTTTGGGAAGCCTGTCTATATCTTGACTAACTGAGGACAGCGGTAAATCAGCACTTTTACCGTCCTTGATTTTGCGGGTCAAAACTGCGGGCTATTCCAAACCACTCCAGTCACTCTGACGTCCTCAAAAGTGCAAAAACATACATAAATTCACCAGCAAATGTAACCCACAATGCGGTGATGTGAAAAGTTATAAAAAGTAAAAATGTTTGTCTGAATCAAGAATTTTCAGACAAACATTTTTACTTTTTATAACTTTTCACATCACCGCATTGTGGGTTACATTTGCTGGTGAATTTATTACAGAAATAAATTGTGGTTTGATTCAATTTGGAAATAAAGGAGCTTCCTTGTCGAGTCAAGGGAACATTAATATTGATCCGATGTTATGAAATGATGAATCATGTTTTGTATTCCAGTGAGGTTTCTTCAAGTTCCGCATAGAAATTGGATAATGTTAGGTGATGCACCTTTTTCAAATTATAAGACATTGTTTATATATTTTCCAGGCGAAATTTCATGCCACCTTCTTCGGGTACAGTACCGAGTTTATGTATGTGTGTTTTTCTGTGACGGGGCCGATAAGGTTCTAATTTGACTAGATCCTAACCAGCCGAGGACGGCGGTAAATCAGCACTTTTACCGTCCTCGATTTTGCGTGTCAGAACTACGGGTTATTCCAAATCGCTTCAGTCACTCCGGCGTCCTCAAAAGTTCAAATACATTAACTCGTTAATGGATCAACGCTGGATTGTAAAAACTTCTCAGAACCATCACTCTATTGTTGGTGATTTTAACTGGTAGCATTGCATTCACTTTATCACTTGTAAGCAATCTCGTACCTAGACCCCTATGTACAACTTTTTTGATTTTACTGATGGGTGCGATAAATCGTTATGGGAAATGATGCTGCAACCTTAAATAAGGGTTATCATAGAAAGGTGAGCTAAAGGGGCTAACTAGGCTTAGTTCGATTAAAAGGTCTCTTCTTTATGTAACTGCTTCTCGTTAGATGAAAGTTTCCACGTTAATTAAGTGAAAAAAGATTGAGCAATCAAATAACGACTACGAAAACATCGTTGAACGGAAGGATAAAGCAATTTCCTCATCGTCGATCAAAGGTGTGGTAAATTGGCATTCAAATATTATTTTCGCTAACAAATCAATTAGACAATTATGTTGGCAATAGATTGATCATTTAGCTACTATTATAAGAATTAAGTTGATGAATTGGATAGCTAATGACAAGGAAACAAATGAGCATTTTTGCTAGTTTCGTAACTTGCGAAGTACTGCCTTAATTAGTCAATCTCCTAAAAGAGCGAATTTAGAGTACAATCATGGTCGAAATCTTTTGAGAATTAAGCTTATTTCTTCGTTTTTCGAAATTTGGAGTTCGGGCGAGAAAGTCGATTTTGGGCCATCTCTTAAATTTAATCGGATATTTCAATTTAGCTCGGGTTTATAGACTTCCAGGCTATATTATGAGCCTTATTGGACCATTTTTGAACTTTTGGATATTAGGTCTCATGTTAAAACTTAGAGTTAAAACTCTACCCTTCCAACCTACTTTAGAGAATTTACAAATCGATTGTGGTTTAAAAACTTCCCGGTGAATTTCCCTATTTTCTCAAATATTACGACCATGATTGTAGACATATGCTTGGGTCTAAAGATCTAGTTTCTTTTACTCATCCTGGGTTTTGATTGATTAATTGCACTGAAGAGGGAATAGTGTTGCGTAAAACTGAAAATAATTGACAGCCCAGGCGTAAAATTAAACTCTCTTTCAATAAACTTGCTTACAGTATTCTATATCTTTCCTGGTGTACCTAGATCGGCTAATTCTTAACAGATGCGATGATATCACTGAGTCTGGGTATCCAGGCTAGATTTACTTCAGATAATCTTTCTCGTTGGTAACCTAATCTAGCCCATGACAACGTATCATCTTTTAGCTTGTGTTGAGGATTAAAGTGATCCTTCCTAGTTCAAACTCTCTGATTTCCAAAGTTATCTGTAAATAGAATCCCATCACATATAACCCTTTGCAGAAATCCTGTGGAAAGCCTATCAGGGAAGAAACTTAAGAATTGCATTCTGTTGACAAAGAATAGTTTTTACAAAGAATCAAAAAAAGAAAAAACATTCAAAAGTGAAGGCAGTGATGAATTGGATTGTAAGAAATGTGATTGTAACTCCATTAACGGCGTTTTTGATGGCGCAAAAAAAATACAAAATTAAAAATCCAGGAAAAATTTCAAAGCGAGTTATATCGAGTTAGCTGAACTATTTCGCTAATTGAACTATTAAGAGCCCTATGCTGTCACTGTCGATTTTTTCTGGTAATTCACTCAAAAATTCAAGCAAAAAAAAGCAAATACTTTATTTTATCATTTCACTAGTGATCAAAAAGGAAGATTCTTAGCTCAGTATAACAACATAAACACGTAGAGGAATGTCAATTCATATGAAGAATGACGCGTTTGATGCTAATTTCTTGATTAACAAGCTTAAGCAAGAATTCAAAAACAACCATTCTAAGCAATCAAACGAGATGGTACTAAAAAGGAAGATAGGAAGCCGAACCTTTGAATATTAGAGGATGTGAAAATTGTGAGGGATTTCTTGCTTTACTGTGTTACGATTTCGAAAACAAACATTGAAATCTAACTTTGACCTGAGTAGACATAGTTGATGTAGAGAGGAGACTGTTGCATTTAGAATAAAAATCCGTTGTTAATGGTTATGAGACAAAGACAATACTGTTCCGTTCTAGGCTCCTGATATCCATTAACGGATTCGTGCGGTTTTGTAGAAGGTCTACGATTATAATTATATTCTTTCATTTTATTCATAATTCTCTGTGAGAATACTCACGCATCAACAGAAAGAAAAGTTGGTTTCAAAAGAGGCATGAAAATGAATCCGGATATGTCAAAATAAGGACACTTTGGTTTATTTTATAACATCAGTTTCAGACAAAATAGAGAAAATGCTTAAAAGATTAATCGATAAGAAGAGTATGGCGAAGGGTAAATCACTCGAGAAAAAGATTGTACCAAATTCAACCCCTCCGAACCCCTCAGAATGTAAAAACATTATTAAAGGGAATAAATAAAATTCAACTTACTCTGAGTCATTCTTCGTCTTCTTTTTCGTTCATCATCTTCATTGAAATCTTCCTCTTCATTTTCTTCTTCATCAGAAGTTTGTTCTTCACCCTCAAAAAGTTCTTTAATAAACTCGTCACTACTGTCTATATATGAATCAGTATCGTCCATTAGTTTATACTTGGGTACTGAATACCAAAGATCCGAAGGTGACGGTAGAGTCGGCGTCGTTCGAGTTGTTGTCGTTGGATATCGTGTATTCTTCTGCGTCGTAGTTGTTGTTGTTGGATATTTGGTTGGTCTTGTCGTTTTTAAAGTCGTTGTCGTTGTTGTCGGATATTTAGTCCGTCGTGTCGTTTGTGAAGTCGTTGTTGTTGTCGTTAAAGGTGGTATCGAAGTAGTTCTATTTCTAAACTGAGCATTGTTTAGAAGAGCGACCGTGCGATCTCGAATTTCTACAAGCTGTCCGACAGTCGGTTGCTGAGTGTCTGCAGGAATAACACGAACGACAATCTGTTGGTCATTTAAGGCTTCTTTCAGCCCGTCAACTTTGCTATTAAGAGCGACAACGACACGTTGACATTGTCGTTTCTGTCGATCACGTCGCTTGAATAATGTCTTATATCGTCTTGAAAGACGGCAACATCTTGAGTGACGTGGCGGGCTACGCTTTCGCATACCTTCCCAACAATCTTTACCCGGTGAATCGACGCAGGCTTCTAACAACACCAAGCAGCAAATGATAAGAAATAAACACTTCTAAAAAAGTTGAAGATAGAGTATTAGATAAAGTCTTAATTTTATATTATAGGATTGTAATTATTTTCCACGCACCTCTCTCCCCAAAAATTTGTTTTCGAAGCTCGGATGTATTTGTGGATGAAACTGACAAAATCGTAGAAAGTCGCCCCCCTACTTAGATAGATAGATAGAGAGTGGTAAGATTTCCACAAATACTCTGACAAATAAAAGAATTTCACTTACCATGCTTCCAACCATTTTCTCTCTTCGTGTCTGTCTTCTAGAAAAAAATATCAAAAATGTAAAGGATTACTATTTAACTCCTTTGTTATCAAATTTGAAATAAAGTTTCAAAAAAAATGTTGTTGCCACGATCTATATTTTTGAATGAGTATTGATTGTTTTCATTAATTGTTTGTATCCGTGGGTCTATTGGCTAAAAATGTCATTACGAGGAAAACCTATACACATTCTATTTTTCATGTTACTTATAAGAAACATCAAAAAGTTTCTCAAATCTCCTATTAGATCCTAGACACTCCCTTTGTGCAGAAGTTTATTATCGATGCCACTCCCCCTCCAGCCAAATGCTGTGGTACCCTGAGTATCAGAGGCCAAGTTTTCTAAGAAGATATCAACCTCTGACAACCAAGTGTAGAAATTCTTTTCGCATGTGTCAATCTAATCATTGTAGAAAGAATCAAAGATGAAGAGCAAATATTACATATTAATGTCTAGTAGACTGTATCAGTATGCAATTTACTATTTACGAATTCCCCAGAAACCTCCAAGTGTAATTGGAATGAGTTTATTTCGAAAAAATCTTCTGCATGATTCCCAATTCAGTTCTTTATGTTATGATTCTCTATCGCTGACTCGTTCAAAAGCGTCGATGACATTTTTGAGTTGTGTTTTCAACAGCGCAAATGAAAATATCAACTTTGAACTTACCAAGATCTTGAATTGTCATCATGGTTACTTTTCTCTGCATTGATTGCACGCTGAACAGAATCGCGATTAGTCGGCACAGATCGGAATATGACTTCAGCAAGTGAATCTCACGGTAGTACTGTGGGTGTTAAGTGGGTCTAAAACCACCAGTAGGGCTTTTCTAGCGCTTTGGCCGCTTTGAATCTTTGAGATTCGGAAACTAATGAAACATTTCGGTCACAGCACAAGCTGAAATGTTGATCTATTGTTCTTTAGCAGTGATAGATCGTCGATGGATAGATCATAGTGGAGAGATTTTCTACAAAATAACGGTTCGGACGAAAAAGGAATTTTTGATTGGGGAACAGCTTTTCACTTGAAGTTCTAAGCATTTTTTTAAATACGAAAAGCTCAAACACATCTAAATTTTAAGCAATTCTGTAGTATAAAAACTTTCAAATTAAATTTTTTGAGTCAAATTTTTTGTTTGAAATGAAAATTTGAATAAAAACGACACAAAAGTTGATTTATTTGTAAAAAGGCAGGGCTACCAAGATCACTATTTTAGACCTCGCGTTTTGCTTGTTACTCAGGTGAGTTAAGGCAAGTCTCAAACATATTTTGCGTGACGCACGCCACTTCCCATTGTTCCTTAACTTTCGTATATAGCTCAAAAGAAGCGT
The DNA here is from genome assembly GCF_902728285.1 of Clytia hemisphaerica. Lineage (NCBI taxonomy): Eukaryota > Metazoa > Cnidaria > Hydrozoa > Leptothecata > Clytiidae > Clytia > Clytia hemisphaerica. The sequence continues at coordinate 251,489 of NW_027104588.1, forward strand.
ATTAACGAGAGGATTTCGGAAAGTGCTGGGCCGAAAATTTAAATTAAGCCAATCTCAAGATATCGGCCCAAAACTGATTTTGACGTTATGAAATACATCGAAAAAACACGTCATAAGTAAGATTCAAATGACGTCATTATTGAAAACAGCGATAACTTCAAGTCTATTAATGCAATCAACACCAAATTTTGACTGGAGACGTAGATTAACGATTTTAAAACATTTGTTGAGAAATTTTCAAAATTTTTAGATGACGTCATTTACTATCGGTAAAAACTAAAATACGTCAAATAATGATGACGTCATCAATTTTTTTTCATGCATTATTTCAAAATCAACAATCAACGTCTCCAGTCAAAATTTGGTGTTAATTGTAGTAATGGAATCGAAGTTATCGCTGTTTTAAAAAACGACGTCATTTAACTTGTCTTTTTGACGTGTTTTTTCGACGTATTTCATAACGTCAAAATAAGTTTTTGGCCGATATCTTGAGTTTGGCTTAATTTAAATTTTCGGCCCAGCACTTTCCGAAATCCTCTCCTTGATACGCTTCTTTTGAGCTATATACGAAAGTTAAGGAACAATGGGAAGTGGCGTGCGTCACGCAAAATATGTTTGAGACTTGCCTTAATTAACTCACCTGAGTAAAAACTAAGACGTGAACTGAAAGGGCGTTTATCTTATATCATTCAAAAAGTTTAGATCATTATCACTAATAGCCTTGTTGTCAAACTACATCGAATAATTTGTCATTCAGCAAATTATGCACTATTTTTAATTAGCTACTTAGAAACATGTCTGCTACTTAAAATTCCTTCTACTTTCGAAAGAGCATTTTTAAGCTGATGATATGAGTGGGAAGAAGGAACTTCATTAAGGATTATCAGTAGATGAAAATGCTCAATGCGCTAAAAATTGCAAAAATTCTTTAAGAAACTATGATGGGTTGCAAAATAATCACTTTTGTCAAAATATCCGAATAAAATTTACCAATAGACCACATGTGTTACGTCTGGTAGGGTATGAGCATATTTCGAAACTAAAAATTTAGTTTAATCGTATAAGGTATACAGTTTCCATCCAATAAAAATTAAATTTAGAATAAAAACACTAAATATATTAATCACTTAACCTGAGTCAATTAGCATAAAAATTTGCTGAATATAATAGCCTACTGATAATATTTGTATTTGTATGATTACGAAATTCCAATAATGGGTCCATTAAACACAATATACCACATTGATGCAACCGTAACCCAATAAAGATCTATCTTAAGAGTAACTTTGACATCAATAAGACCCCTTAACCCCTTATAGTCAGCCAACAATGGAATAAAATATAAAAAGCAGCAATGTCAATGTGTGACCATGACAAAGAAGAATCAATAGAATAATACAGCATTTATTTGAGTGAAACATCGAAATATTCTGTTTACCACAACATTTTGTTTTCTTTCGTGAATTTTTACAAAAAATCAGAAAGATGCTTATATTCGGAGTTTGCTGCTTATTATATTTCATCAAATTGTCCGGTTTAATGGAATAACAACTCGCTAAGTATGATACATGATAGGAATATCTAGATCTCGGATTTATACCCACTATGTTCATGCACCCACTCCTCTAACTAACACTCTGTTTCGGAAGTGATTTCGAACCCGTCAATGCAGCGCAAAGTATGAGAAGAAATCATATTTACACAACTATTTGGCATTTTTTGATCCAACTCGATGTCAAAATACATAGTCCAATATTGCTACTCGATAGGCCTTATAATAGTTTTTTATTTTTCTGAAAAAGCGATGCATTGTGGGATTGTTTCGGCGGTATCACAATAAAAATCTCTTAGGAATTCCTCGAGGGAATTCTTTTGTAATACCCCCGAAACAATCCCACAATGCATCGCTGTTTTAGAAAAATCAAAAACATCAATATTGCTAGTCCATTCATTTTAATTAAGTCTGCACTCTTTTTCTCTACCATGTAGAAACCATATCAGCGTAATCAGACTGGTTTCCACACATGACAGTAAGATAAATAGCTCACTTAAAGCGAATAAACTCAAGAATGAAAAGAGTTTTTAGGCTTGTCTTAGTTGCCATCTCCTATCGAAGAAGCCCAATCTTTTTCCATCTGGCAACTACACCCACTATTAAACTTTAGGAACAGTTCATTTTCACTGGAGAATTGTGTGGTACTATCGTCGCTGTCTTTGTAAATGGTGGTCACAACTTGATTGCTGCAACAAACACCCATTCCTCCGAAACAATTGGTTTTGGTGGATGGACAAATCACATGACGATTCTCCTTTGGGTAGTAGCTGAAAATAGTAGATGAACATTTTGAGGACGGCGGAATTACTGAAGCTTTTTTGAACAACCCGTAGTTGTGAACCACGAAATGGAGGACTGTAAAAGGGCTGATTTACCATCGTCTTGTGTACTGTCGTCCTAAGTCAGTCAGATCTAACTGAATTAAAACCTAACCGTCTCGCTAGTGATATCTTATGGAAAGAAATTTTGGCGATAGAAGATTTGTCGGATTTGGCCAAAATCTACTAGATACTACTACAATCATGGACAAAATATTTGAGACAAAGGGGATTTCCCGGCGAAATTTTAAACACCACATTTTAAATGGTTTTTAAGCGCCTTAAACTACAGTTGGAAAGTAGAGTTTTAGCTCTGAGTTTTAACATGCGCCTTAAGACTTAGGACCTTATGATAAGGTAAATAAGGCTTGGAATACAGCCTAGAAGCCACCGAACCCCTCTAAAATCGAAATATTCAATGAAAGAAAGTGGTAGTGCTAAAATAGCAATTCTCACCCGAACTTTAAATTCTGAAAAACGTTAAAATACACTAAAATGTCAATATACTTCGACCATGATTGTAGCTACTGAAACTGCGGCTGACACCTTTTCACACTTCGATAACTTTAAACAGGTATCCTAAAGTAGGTAAAGTTGGCCCTCAGCGAAAATGAATTTTTAACATTTTTACAATCTTTACTTAAAAAAAATCATTACCAGAATTTTCAAATGCAACCCCAAATTATTTTTGAATTTATGAGCTATTGCCTAAATGGACATCCGAATCTTTCCAGAAGGAACTTGACTTACCCATCCGGCAAATTGATTTGATAATGACATTCAGCACATGCTTGAACTGTACTGTCATCAATTTCGCTCATTGACTCAACAGTCGATAGTACTTCCATTGTGGTGCCCGTTGGTAAATTGTCAATAGTTGACAAGACTTCTTGTTCTGAAGTTGAGCACAAAGTTGATGAATCTGTAAAATAAAGAAAAGAAATTTCATTAATTTGGTGGTTGTGATTACTGATTACTCTCCTAAACTCGAACGCTTCCACAATTCTGACAACTTAGTTTTTGTTATTTAAGAGAATTTGAGGTTACATTTCCAAGTAATGAACACTCGGCTGCATCATAGTTCACTAAGAGGGTCCTTTAAACTTTTTGAAAGAGTAATTACATAAAGTGCAACCTTCTGATGTTATTGAAAGATTTCAGTATCCTGATTTGAAATCAGTTATGGCTGAAATAAGGAGATACTTCTCTCATTTAGAACAGTGCCGAATTATCTCATCTTATAAAATTCAGCTTACCTTTTTGCTCGTCTTTCAATGCAACCCCAGTATTTCCAGGTTCTCTTTTTATCAGACGGCTTGCCATTGGTGGGTCATTGGATCTTGAGTTCAGAAGTGATACTTTATCAATATTCTTTGGTTTTGACGGTCCTTGTCGCTTGAATCGCTTAGTTTTTGTTACTGAGGTAGTTATTGTTGGACGTGAAGAGCTTTGAAATTTAGTCACTGATGGTGAGGGTTGGTTTTGTGTACTTTTAAATGAATTTGAAGTGACATGAGAGCTGGTCGAACTGGATTTACTGCTGGTTGTCTTTCCAGAATCTTCTGTAGTTTCATCTGTTATATCTGGAGTGGTTTTGGAGCCATTAGTCACCTCTGTGATTGGTAAACTTGGTGATTCTGTTGATGCAGAAGGTTGTGAAGTGGTTGGAATATATTTTGTTTCTTTCAGATTTGAGAATTTTGTATCAGTTGTTTTAAAAGTTGGAGAGGTTGTCTCTTCCTGATTTGGTTGTGATTTTGTGTTTGAAGTGATCTTTGCAAGTGTTCCAGTGTTTGAAGTGCCTGTCGTTGTTTGGGAGGTAAAACTTGTAGTTTCTTTGATAGGGTATGTAGTTTCTTGAACAGAGGCAGTTGTTTCTTCCCGAGATTGTGATTTTGTTGTTACAGGTACAACGGTGCTCGTTAATTTCGCAGTAGTACTTGTTTGAATCGTAACTGGTGGGGGAGTACGTGTTTTGCTCGCTTCTGTGAAGAGAGATCTCAACTTTGTGATTAAAGTTGTCAACGCAGGTCTAATTGTAGAGTTCGAAATAGTTGAGTTTCCATTAAAAGTTAATTTCTGAAGCATTCCCACAAGGCGATCACGAATTGCCCTAAGTTGATCTTTAGAACGGGCGTTTCTTTTAGGAGGGCGGATTTTGACGCCAGTGCGTTTCCCACCTAACGAAGTTTTCAGGTTATTAATCTTTGTGTTTTCTTTTTCTTTTTCGGCTGCACATTGTTGACTTTTCTTCTGTTCAAACCATAACAGTTCACGATATACTTCGACTTTGCAGCAACATCTGTCTTGTTTCTGCTGGTTATCTTCATAGTCGTGTTTGCTTTGGTAAGTTTTAGATAGACAAATGAGGGTTAGGATTTCTGTGATGATAAGTAAGGTGTTCTAAAGGGAAAATAATATTTACTGGTTATAGAGCAGAGTTCCTATTTGAAATAAATTGAAATATTTCCTAAATTATAGACTGTATACTTGTGTACACTCCAGCAACTCTGACAAAAATCGTCTCTGTGAGAAATACCGTGAAATTTAACAAACCACACAAAACTCACACCCCAACGGGAAGGACAATAAAAATTTGAGAATTCCCACTATGAGACAGGGATGTAAGTATATAACATTCTTTTCTAGGGAAACTAGGTATCAATCTGTCTGTTGATGCGCTCTAATATGAGAACTACACAAAACTCAAATCCCTACCATATTTTTGCTGTAGACTTTTTGTTCTTGTTGGAATGCGGCGTGATAGCTTCTTTTACTGTTCCTTAACTTCCGATGAATGAAGATTTCAAAACCGAGAAATGCTTTCAAAAGGATTTGATTTTCGAAGAAAACAAACAGACGTGAAAGAGCATCAATGGTTTCTAATTAAACTTCATGACATCACGAGAATTCTTACTCAATCAAAATACGTTCCGTGCAAACAAGGGAAGTAAATTCACTTGATTCTAATTCTGACGATTCATACTTTTTACCTATCATCACTTATCAGAGACAGAAATCAATTTATCGGATACTTTTTCGGCTTGAATTTTTGTTCTCTTTGCCAAAGATTCAGTCAATCCCTCTATCAACCTTCCGACTTTCCACCGATTACTCTCGGGTGCCTAATAAACGTACATGTACGTTTATTAATTTCAACAAATAATTTCCCTCAATTTCAAGAGCCTACTTGTGTTTCTAAGGCTAAATACCCTTCTTTGAATATGGAGGTGTTATCTATTTGTCAAATGAAAGCAGAATAACCATTATTTACCCCCTAACCGAACCGGAAAAGACCCTTCAATTAGGTTTTACGCCTCTATTTTCAACTCTGTATGTTTATTCGTTACTGTACGTTTATTAGGAGCTCGAGAGTAGATTGATACCCCTGTTGCACAGCCCCGATGGAACTTTTTCCTCAGTGTGGATAAGAATTCCTATTGAAATCTCAATGGGAATAGAAATTTTATTGTTCCAAGGTTAAAAAATCCAGTGGGGATGGTTCTGGAGTGCAATTTTTAAACATTGGATCTCGAATGGGGATGAAATCAAAATAAAATTCCCACTGGGATTGAAATTCCAGGGTATTTTCCCACCGGGGATGAAATTTTTGCCAAATTTTCCAGTGGGGCTGGGGTCCCAGCGGGTCTGTGATATAGGGGTGTATTGATACCCCTGCCTCAATTGATCCAGTAAGATTCTTCAAATGAAATATAAATTGGCAAATTTATTCTTAAGACATATACACTTTTTGCGCGTCTCATTGCCCCCGCAGGAGCGCAGCGACGAGGAGGCACTCATAGCTTCACGCATAGATATTGGACTGGAATCTCGAATCTTTGCGTTTTTGTGTTGTTTGTTATTTGATTTCCGGCCAATTAAGTGTTCCGCAAAAATAAGGCAGTAAATTATACAGCGGTAAATGCTATACACATTTTCATATTACGTTATAGGCTATTACCATTATTATATATTACATTTCATTAGTTTTGATTTAGCATTGAAAAGCTGAAGCGAGTGTTATAAATGCAAATTATAGAAAAAGTATATATAATTACACCATAACACGGATTACAATTACTTTTGCAAATCGAAACAAACAAAATGGCAGACTGGTTATGATGATGAGCTGATTCTTTCGTCTTTGACTGGAAAAAGTGTTTTGTATGGCTAATTTTGTTTCTTGTCTTTAAAACTGAATAAATACTGTAATTTAGTCAGAAGTTTATTTCAGCAATGATTTCAATTCTTTTTCTGGAATCTTTAAAGAAGTTTGCTCAAGTTTTCAAATGTACATTTGTTGATATTTTTGTTCAAACCGTAATTTATCTTTGTCTGTTATTTTATTAATAACTACCTTTATTGTTTATAGATCTTCTTGAGCTTTAAAGACCATTATATAATAATAATAATAATAATAATAATAATAATAATGTATACAAGTTCAAGGCACACGAGGGCCTCTGAGAACCGGATCTTGATTACAATTGTCTTGTCTCGAATCTTTTCGGATGTTTTTTCCAAGCTTCGTTGAGTCTTTCGTTAAAGATTTTGACAGTCTTTGCCTCTACAACGTATCTTGGTAATCTATTCCAGTTTGGTATACTCCTGTAAAAGAACGAGTTGGTTTGTGCGCCTCGGAATCCATCTTTACCAAAATTTGGTATCAGCTCATCTTTGTGTCTCCTGTTCGGACGTGTTCGAGTCGATAATTTACTTGGAAGAGTATTTTTATCGTAGTAGTGGAGATGTTTGTATACTTGGACCATATCACAAAAGATGTGATTATATGGTTGTAACTCAGGAATGTCTTTCTTAACTTGGTAAAACAAGATACCGGCAAAGTAGAAAAAAGTAGAACGTATGCATGTGAATCCAAAATTGAATGTGAATCAATGTAAACAAACTTTTTTTTTTGGTCTTCTAAATAGATTTACCTCACTTAGAGTGTTTTCACTGTTTGTTCAGTGTGGTAAATCTATTTGGAAAACCTGAAAAAAGTTTGTATAGGCGCACATTCAACTTTTTCAGTTGTGATAGCCTACGTAATAATTTGCGCTCCAGTAGTTTGGTGAAATAGCTCCAATTCTGGCTTTCCAAGTTAGGAGGGACCTTCCCGAAGGCATTTAACGGTGGTTAGACTAGGCACACAGACAGTCAGACAGAAACACCATAAAGTGAAAGTATATAGCTATAAACTCAAAAAGTCTAGCTTCCTGAAGGCACGTCTCTTCATTGTCTGCGCTGCGATCATCTTAATGGATTCAATCCTTTCAGCTTGGAGAAAAGATTGCATCATGAAAAAGTACTATGCACTTTAGGCGCATTTCAACTTTTCTCTACTGACTGTACGTCTGAATGGACCACAATGGCATTCCTTTATTTTTCTTTTGACCAACAACATAAAAGATTTTGCTTGAGAAGTGCAATCACAGCGTAGGCGAGTGGAGTCCGGGCCTTAGCTAGGATTGGTTTCTATTTCGCCCTATTTAAGATGGCACAGAACTTTTTTATAAATTTTATCCGCAGTATCCTCTTGACTATTTTTTATTAGGCAAAGTAGCAATAGAGAATCAATCAATCAATCAATAATTAAATCAATCAATAATCAAATCAATTAATTATTCCCGATTATTTTTTATGTTTCAATCTTTAAAGCATTAAAAGCTTTATAAGTGCATGACATGACCTTTCAGTGGGGGCATTTAGTGAAAGCTATGACTAGTTGTAAAAAATAGAATCGAGACAGGGGTGTCTCATTGTTGAAAATAGGGATCAGATACATGTGCCAAAGATTCAAGAGACAGGGATGTATGTCTTATCTTTATTTATGTAAAAGAGATATATCCCTGTTTAGATTCTTTGGCACATGCGTCTGATTTAAATTTTTTGTGAAATACTAACCTGACTGGAAAGTATACCAAATGGGCCCGAACAATAAGTTATTCTACAAGCTAATGAAATGATAATACATGGGTCAATTTTTATCGTTGCAAGCAACAATCTTTAATGGAAACTAAAAATGAAATGTAATAATTTTATATGATAAAAATACAAGTTTTCATCTAGGAATCTAGCAGTAAATACTATAAAACATAAGTTGTTTTACACGAAAAAACTATTAGAAAAAATAATTCCGGTCAACAATAAAAAACGAATACTTAGTTTTCTACTTTCTATATGTATATAAATTTAAAGTGCAATGTACACTTTTTAAATAACTCTAAATAAGACGCGTTGTTACTAAATAAGGCTTGTTAATTAGATGTCATTAAGAATCCCCCCTTAAATTTCAATCATTAGTTTTATTATTATCGGCATTATGAAGCAGATATATGTCGATAATAAATCATAGCAATTGTACATACGGAAGTACAGTAAGCCCACCACAAAAGAAACTATCATAAAAAACGACACTCTACAGTTCGATACACTACGGGCGCGTTCACACTGGAAAGTTTACTTAATTAAATCTATCAAAGTTAAACAAAGAGATTTATGATGGATGAATACACTGGTTTATTACAGTTCTTTGTACGTTCACGAGATCTATTATAACACGGTAATTGATTTTGCTTAAGGCTTCTCATTGGTTGATTTTTTATTGAGAGTTTCGATTTCACCTGTGATTGGTCGATATTGGTATCCATACATCACTTGAAATTCGCAAACATATTTGTTCTAATGGTTTTACTCAATAACTGCATTCATCTTACACATCAACAACACCGTTTGCACTATTTCTAATTTTTTCCTCAGTTCATTCGTTTTTGAAATCGTAAAACCTTTTGTTCACTGCATGCATTCTTTGTTTATGCTTCCTTAATAAAATCTTTTGTTTTAAGGGAAGCCTCTACCCTACCCTTAAGACAATAGAGCTTACGACTCTTAATTAAGGAAGATCGATTAAAAATTACAATACTACGCGTTCGACTCTTTGTTAAATGCACGTTCTGTATTGTAGTCAACAAAAGATTCTCCTAACTACATTTTTATTAAGGAAGGTCTGTAGTGTGAACACGACCTACCTTTGACATGAAAGGTTCAGTGCGCCTTTGCACTTTTATATATGAAATTTCAAATCTAATAGCATTTTAAACAACTTTTCGATCGTAGCCGTCAATTGCCGCGTGAGCGTTTTCTTGTCCGTTTTACCACCCTAAACCCTTTTTCGCGCCTAAAGACAATAGAAAAAAAGTGTAAAAAGGGATTGGATAGAGTTTAGAGTGGTAAATTAAATAATAAAATGCCACGCGCCTGACCGCGAGACTACGGTCGAAAAGGTGTATTAGAATCAAACACATTGATTGAATGTATTTGTCGGTTAAAATAATCTTTTTTTTTGAAAAAGAGGCCCGTATGTATCGCAATCGTTTTGATACATTGGGAGAAGAATTCTATTGGAAGAGTAACGATTATTATATATTATATATGAATAACCGGGAGTTCGAATAACTGAAAAATTCATTTCCCGCAAGATTCTCAACTTGACCTTAATTGGAGGGACTTTTCTGAAGCATTGCGGTTCAGTTGAGGGTAATAAACACAAAGAAATTGCTTGAATATTGATATATGGCCATGAATATTGAAACATAATTTCTTAAGGAAAAGGTATTTTAATCGCAGAAAATCAATGTTCTCCCTCGACGATCTCCCAATAAGAAAAATTCGAATAACTGAGGATGATTTTGCCTATAATGTGCTCCAAGGGGAATAGAAATCGCTTCGAATAACTGAAAGTTGAAATAACTGAAGTCCGAATAACCGAGAGTGTTTTTGCCTGCCATCTCACTTCGAATAACCGAATTTTTCGAATAAGTGCAGATTCGAATAACCGGGTGTCTACTGTAGTACTAAGTGTTATTATTTGATTGGTGTCTTGAATTTTTAGTTTGATTTAGTCTGTATCGCCAACATCACTACCATCTTCATCATCGTCACTCCGAACGTCCTTCTCTATCTTACCGGCTGCTGTAAATTTATAAATCATTCGACCAATCAATACTCCCCAATAGAAATGTAAAACACACAACACAAAACAGAGGTATAGCATCAAGTATGGGAATGAATAATAAGATGTTTGACTGCCACAAATCCGTCCGTTTTCTTTCATAAATGTTTGTAAAACCCAGAACGGAAAATAAACCCAACGTGTTAGATAAAAAGTGACTGCGAAAAGTATGAAAAAGATTTCACTTAAACGTTCGATTTTGGCATAGTTGCATACTTTTGCTCCTTCCAGCCAAAAATCAGACGCATCGTGTATGAACATAATGACAGCACCGAAACGAAAATGTCCGGACGTGAAGGAACCACTTATCAACAAGATAGTGACCACGTGATGTATGTATTGCTGCCAAAAGTCTTTCCGTTTCGTATCTGTCAACTGTGTAACCATCATTTGAAGATATAAGGCAAGCTCTATGTAATAATACCAACGTAATTCGACCGTAAGATTATGCGTACGTATATAACCAATCAAAAATTGTTTAGTGTCCCAAAGCCAGTCCGTACGGAAAAGTACGTAAGAACCATAAACGAATAAGACTAAATATACGAAACAACGCCAACATGATTCTGTAGCTTTACGTAGAAGCGGCGTTTTGTTTTTAGCACGTCTACGTCGGCGAAACCAACGTGACACAGCTTGAAAAGTCCAACCAGTATCTTTACTGAGCTGACGTAGCATTGCTTGGTCTGGATTGGTTGAAGATTTGAAAGCTGTCTCACATATCACATTTGAACATAATTTATTGTCATTTGAAACATTTTTAATACCTAAAGCATTACAAAGACGTAACGCAGCATATTTCTCAAAGATATACCGGAATAGAAATATACCAACAGCTAAGAAGGGCGTGATATACAAGTCTTTAGCGTGCGGTTTTGTAATGTTGGGTGTTGATTCAAAATCTTCCCATGTGTAGCCTTCTGGTAACCAATTGTGTTCGTCCCAGAACCAATCATAGAGTCCAGAAAACATATTTTGTTTGTTAGCGATAGAAGGGTCTGAAAAATTAAAGAAAATAACGAATCATGTTACTTTGACGATTCACTTTTAAGATGTTTAAGAAGATTCCTCAAAATCTAATAATGCAAGATAAAAGAACAATATAAAAAGAGTTACTCTAAAGATAATTTTAAAATAGTTCCATTTCTTTTTTACACAACCTAGAAGACATCGCATGATTAAATTTTGAAAGATCTGGAAAGATAAGTTTTAATTCAAAATGTCAAAATGACAGATAAAGTAATTCTTAAATCATTTTTTTTTTGCTTGCATGTGCAAAATAAGTCACATACACGCTTTTTTTTTTATAAGAATACACTTTATAAGAATGTCCATGATGAAAATGGCTAAAAAATTAAGAATATGCTAAGAATATCACCATCATGGAATTTTGCTACTCAAGCTAAGAATGTCATTTTTAGAGCATTTTAAATTATAAATTGCCAATTACCCCCAAGTAATAAGAATGCTGTAAGAATATTTTAGGATGATTTTCCTAAAAAAGTTAAGAATATCCATGATGAAATGGATTTACACCATTCTTATAAAAAAAAAAGCGTGTATGACCTTCATTCACACGCATAAAAGAAGTTTTAATTGAAATGAAAAGAGTTATCGAATGCAGTGAAAATCTCGAATGAATTATTTATGTTTGAACGATTCTTGGACGATTCAGACACTGAGAAAAACATTTTCTACAAGATTTTTGTCCAATTCCAATCTCGGTTAACATTCACAAAATTTCGCTTTATCATCCCCACTGCATACCCTAAAATTCTTATCGATATAAGTTCAATGAGACAGGGGTGTAAAAACTATTTCGTGAAGTTGATAACTTTGGGTAAAGAATAATAGAGACAGGGATGCCGTTGGTTAAAATAAAAGATCAGACACATGTGTCAAAGAATCGAGACAGGGATATATCTCATTTACATAAATAAAGATAAGACACATCCCTGTCTCTTGAATCTTTGGCACGTGTATCTGATGATTATTTTTACAATTATCTTTATTGTGAAAGCTAAGACGGTGCACTATGTTAAAACAAGGAACTTGGTTAAAACATGCTTCTTAGATGTGTGAGGATTTGTATGACCTCCCAAAACCAAACGAAATTCTACACTTATTATTACTGACTTTATCAATAACAAACTGACTTGAACCGAAACCAAATTTCAAAGGATCAATCATTTGCGGTAAAGAGTAAAAGAGAGTACAGTAACTAAGCTATAATTTCCCGTGAAACGGATGATCAAATTTTAGTTTACTTACGGAGAGTTTGACGAAGGTCGGCTGTGTGAAACAACTACCAATAAGACCTAATCTTCGTGACCAAAAGTTTGTATTTTAGACCTAGAACAGCATAAAGCTATAGTTTATTCATAGACAATAAAACACAATCATTTTCTCAACAACTATTTACATCCGATTCACAATTCCCGCTATTCTGTTGAATAAAAATTGGTTAAATTACAGACCATTATACAAACTCTTATAACACTCTGCAAATAATTGAGGTCTGTAAAATAGATTATTTGAATTCTCGTACGATAGAAAATGGTGCGCGGTTCAATGTTCAATAGAGAGTGAGGGAGGAGTGCAAAAGAGACTAGTAACTTATACAATAAAAAGTTTCTCAAAAGTCTATATTTTTTCCCTTTTAACTTTATTTTACCAATCTTAATAAATGATTTATCAAAAATAAAACTGTACTTTTGTTTAATAATTCAGACTAATTCAAGACCTTTGATTATACTTTTTCATAGCCATTTACTGAATTGAATTGATCTCATGGAGTCTGACCGACGATATTAAATCAAATCGGAATGAAATATGAAATCACGCAGATAACTAAGTAAACAGCGATGAATAATTCACGAATTATATTTCCTAATATTCCTGTGACCTTTGAATTTTCTTCAGAAAACTCTTTGGTAAAACAGAGCCGCCCCAAACATGCTTGCTCTTCTGTCTCCGCCTTTTATTAGACGCGCTATTTTTTGAAAACAGCGTCTTTTTAAGCAGCCATTATATTTCATCATTTTGTTCATCAATTATGATAATCAGGGACCCTGCAGAAGTAATAAACAAAATCAATTCTGCATTTCTAAATTTCATTGCACTCTAATCTTCAAATTTGTAATCGTAGGGAATATCTATCCAGAATTACATTTCGAATTACATTTTCAACTCTTTCATTCAATTTTTCATGCTCACATTTGCAATGCAGCAACAAAAATAACTAGCAAGTAGCTTTCGCTATGATGCTCCCGATGACAGGCATTTGACAGTGATTGCTTGAAATTCAGAAAAAGCGAAATGCCGTGTTTATTTTTGTCAGAAATAGTGATATTGCAAAGTATTCAATTTTTCTCAGCCATAGCCTGCACTAAACATGCCCTTTAATAGATACCTTATAAAGCTTGAATTACAAAGTTTTTCATGTTTTATGGCAATGTCTTTGAATAATCTTCAGGAAATAATTAGAATGACTTTCTTCTCAAAAGCATTTTCTTTGAAACAACAATAACAAAAATAAAAATAACAAACATATCAAAACATGAATTTATAATTTCCAAGACTACATTTTGACAATGATATAATTTTCAGCAAAGTTGTTGTCTATATCGTAATGTAATATTGTTTTGTAAAGAATACAGTGGATACAGAAGCATTCCAAAACCAAAATGATTCAAAATACAACCAAACAACAGGAACATAACATGAAATATCCTTCAGGAATTTCTCCAACAAAAGGAGTGTTAATGTCAAGTTTGTGTACCGTCAACTGCTCTAAAATGGGATTACTTGAGATAACATGGGACATACTGCTTTCTGGTCAGCTTTTTCTCTCTATCGTCACATCCTCTTCAACAACAAACAGATCCATGTTTCTTGGACAGTACAAAAGAGATGATTCTGTGGAGGTTCGGTTAAAATGGTTGCTGTTTAGGTGTCCCATTGCACAAACATTGCAGAGCTCCATTAAAAACGCAGACAATTCATTCCAATTCTTGTTCAACATTTTGAAGTCAAAACTCTCTTGTCATTAAAATGTTATGTTAAAATGAAGTTTGATGATTGGTTTAGCAACTGCTATCTTTGTGCAAACTCAGCGTATTTGAAGCGGTACACATCCAACGTGTAAAACTACTTTAATGGTTAATATGGTATTTGTCATGGTGAATTGTCGCCCTTATGAATTGGGCGTATGAGAACGCTCTTCCGCGGCCCGAGAAATGTTTGTCTGACGGATAGGAAAATTCAGTTTTTAATGGAAATCCAAGATGGCGGCTGTGGTTTCAGTCAACAGATAAATTAAATGCAAGAAGAGAACTTTTAGTATATTTATCAACTCTATTCGACTCAAATCTCTGTCTCACTTCCCCTTAGTTACAGAATGAACGAAGACTGGAAGGCAAAACCATAAAGCTGAAATAGGAATAGAGAAGAAGAGACTGTCAATAGATAATTTGTAATAAATATCCAGGTGATGTCAATCAGACTGTTTGATTAGCGTGAAAAAGGGTAATCACTGGAGGGAAACTGGTATCGCCTCCAAATATAGAGCTTTCTGGTAATAAAATGGTAAAAATTCAAAAGGCAAAAACATTTAATTTACATTTTAGCTTAGACAAAGTGCAGACCAAGAAAGGTCTGCAGTTTGGAGGCAATGTAAAGTTTCCCTCAAATGAAGCAAATTACCCTTTTCACGGGTACCAATCTAATCTAACATTATCAAACGATAGGTGTTAGATTACCGCAACCAAATCGAACAGTCACGAAACTAAAAGATTCTGGTAAAGTTGAATTATGTTCAAACGACCCTGCCGATTCCCCGGACTCCAGCGATTTTCTTGTTGCGTGTCCGAGGATTTTAACATTACTTTTTGAAACTTACCCCGGACTGAACGCGTGGTCTGCGAGACGTACTTAAACAATTGGGCGATCACACATGGGCGTTAATTTCACCATAACCTATTCTGCCCGCTTTCATGCGAACTTAGTTGACCATGCGTTAACTCGTGACAACACGTTCACTTATCCAGCCGCGTGGTTCACTTATCTGGCAGCGCAATTTGTTTGTCTGGGGATAGAAATATTTCTTTCGTTCGACCAGGGTCGTCTTTTCGATCAGGTTCAGTAACCAAACACCTATAGTTTGATTGTGTTTGATAAAATTTGATAGTTCAATTACGAAAATTTGGATCAATTGAATTCAATTGACATCGCCTGGAGATAAACAGAAGGTTCGTTAATGGGGGCCCCCCCAGCGGTTTGCGTGAATGCGTGAATGGGCATTTTCGGTTGCGTGAATGCGTGAAAATTGGAAAAAAAATGCGTGAATGCGTGAATTGAAAAAACTTGCGTGAACGTGAAAATTCACTTTTTGATTGCGTGAATGCGTGAATCTGGGCTATTTTGTGCGTGAATACGTGAATTTTTCCTTTTTTCCACCGATCATGTGCAGTTTTCCCGATTTTCCAATGTTTCCCCGATTTTCCCCGAAAATTTTCCGATTTCCTGAAAAATCGGGTTATTGCGTGAAACTCGAGGAAAATTTGCGTGAATGCGTGAATTTCGAAAAAAAATTGCGTGATTGCGTGAATTGAGGGTCCGCTGGGGGGGCCTCTTAATGGTGGTATGCAAAGTTTTTTCCAATTTCTGATAATAATTACCCAAAAGTAACAACAAGGATAAAAAGCAAAAAGAAATTCTTTAAAATAATTTTCAATCATACATCCTATCTGAAACATTACTTTTGATAAAATAGTATTTATACTTACAATCAAAGTTGCAGAACAGTCTACAGCTTCTACTTTCTGAAACCAACTGGTCCCAAGTTGCTTCGTTGCTTGGGAGAGGATAATTACAAGGTCTCAAAAGAAGGTTGTCTATTGCTCATTCCGACATTTTAAATTTTCCAGGGGTTTTGTTGTTTGGAATTGATTAACTAACAGTTAGGTAGGGTCAGGGTTGCTAGTAACGGCTTGTCACTGTGCCGGGTGCATACTCGGCGCCTTGGGCCCCGCAGGGTTGCTAGTAACGGCTCGAATTTCAGTCAGGTTATAAGTCGATGTCGGAATGAGCAATAGACAACCTTCTTTTGAGACCTTGTAATTATCCTTTTCCTCGTTTTTTGCTTTTTGTTGTATTCCAAGCTATGACTTTGGAGCGCTAAAGACGCTAAATTTCTGTTCACGCGGTGTTGTTGTATTCCAAGCTATGACTTTGGAGCGCCAAAAACGCAAAATATCTGTTCGCGCGGTCGAGCTAGCTTAAAAGCTCACCACACGGCAATCTTTTAGATGCGGTCACTAGGTTACATCGTCCCGTTTTCTTGAACAATTTTTCGCCAGCTCGATCCCCAGCACGGCCTCGTGAAGCAACATAGGCTCCCTTCGGGAGCAAAAACAAATTCAAAACATTCGAATTCGAAAAACGTTCGATTTGTAAAATTCCAAGAATAATTCGCACAGCACTATAAAAAGGGGATAAGACTCCCGGGGGCTGGGCACTCGATTTTGAAAACAACCCGTACGTTCGGCCAAAAATCAGGTCTCTAAAATCGGACCACTCTTTCAGTGTAGGAAAAATTTGGCTGGAAATCGACCCTTATAGTGCTAGTCCAGGAGCTGGAGCTCAACTACTTTTTGCCTTTACTAATTCTCTGATGGGGGGAAATCGCAGCGCCATAATTCAAATCAGAAAGCGAAGATAGTATACGGCAGATTTTCTGACTATTATAGTGCAATTTTTCGAAATTTTTTGAAATTTCTCAAATTTTACCTCAAAATTTGGTATTTTCTCAAATTTTACACCCTTACAGTTACAGTGCACTTTCCAAAGTCCAAAAAACAAACCCTTAAGGGCCGCGCGTTCCGTAGATCACTTACCTGGAGTGCCCCCCCCCCTGGGATAAGACTCCAGTGGGGATGCTTCAAATCGTATGGAAGTGAAATTAGCAGTAGATCCCGGGGGGCACTGGGTTTGCGGACTGACGGTATGTGCGGGCCGAAAATTGGCTTTTAAAATTAGACCCTTACGGTGCAGCAAAAATCAGTGAAAATCATACCCTTAGAGTGCATTTTCCCCAAAATTTTCGATCCCTTTCGTGCAAAAAATGGTCAAAATTATAGCATTTTTGGTCAAAATGTTTAGGTTTTTCAAGAATTTTCTGAAATTTCTACCCTTACAGTGCATCTCTAGTTTTTTCGACCCTTACAGTGCATTTTAAACATATTGGAAAATGTACCCTTAGGGCCCGCACATACCCGTCGGTCCTTTTGGCCAGCTGCCCCCCCCCCCCCGGGCAGTAGATATCACGCAGGTCTCAGTACAGCCTACCCTGTCAGTGACCCGGCAAAGTTTTGAAATCCACCGGGGGTTGCCTTCGAAAAAAAAAACTCAACCTCACAGGGTGAGAATTTAACTCAATTTCCACCGGTGTAAGGTTAGCGAGTCTGGTTTTCTTGGAGTTCATTGAAATCTTGTTTTTTTTGACCGGGTATGACCTTATTGATACGATTATTGAGCAGGGTAAGACCTTACATTCGATTAAATTTCCCTGTTTTGATTGGGATAGTAAATTTCAATTCATTTTCTACCGGGGCTTAAAATAAGGCAAATTTTTGCAGTCATTTTCACCGGATGATTATCCACCGGGGCGGATCTGATCGGATCACTGAACATGGGAAGGGTCATCTCAAACTAATCGGGTAAAATTTTTCAGACAAAACGGTTGAATCGATACGAATTCGATTCTTGGAACATGACAAAGGCTGTACTGCGGCGTACCATCTCTACAACAATACGCAAACGACGGTTTACTCTGGAAGTCGATCACGTAGCACGCCGAGAAGAGCTTATCTCATCAGTGTTTGTTGGAAACCTCTACATTGGTCGATTAAAGCAACCAAATCCTTTCATCAGTGTTATCAATGGGAAAATAATTACCTTATTGGGCAAAACTTAGTCGGCCCTAATTTTAGTCACCTCGTCAAAATTTAGTCACTAAGGACCGACTAATAAATAAGACCGACTAAAAATTTGGACCATTTCTAAATTTACAACCAGATGGAAAATAGGAGAAAGCTTAAAATACTGGAAAATAAGGAAATAATTAAAAATTTTAATTTGGCCCAAAATTTAGTCGGCCTTAATTTTTGTCGGCCCAAATTTTTAGTCGGCCCTAATTTTAGTCACCAATCCAAAATTTTGTCAACTTAGTCCGACTAAGTTTTGGCCAATAAGTATCGTATATTTCAATTCAAGCTTAACGTACCCAGGGTTTTTTCGTCCAACAAATCGCATTTATTTTATAACACAATCAACGGACAAACACTTGAACAAAGAACAAAGAATGTAGTTATGCTGTGGAAAACAAAAGATTCCCCTTTAAGAGGAAATGATTACAGAATAATAAAGTGAAAACATTTGCCGACCACTTCATGTATCATTATATTATAATTAATAAAATTTTACCGATTTTACGGAATAGGATGGACAACTTTCGATTAGCTCATGGTTCGATGTTAAATCGTAAGGTTCAATGTCTGAGTAATCGAGGTGAAAGTCCGCATATGACAGTCAGGGATAACTTCAAATTAGCCTATCATCTCGGAATATCACCTAATTAGCCTAGAATAAGCAAATTAGCCCATTTCATATAGGCTAATTAGCTCATAATGAAGAAAAATTAGATTTTTGAGCCAAATACTAATAGTCGCATCTTTTTTTCACTAAAAACAAATCTTATATGTTTCAAAGAACATTCTCCACTTAAAAATCTTTTGTGTTCAGCTCCCAGAAAAAATGTATAGGCTAATTTTCTGATCTTAGTAACGTGTGCAAAAAAATATTTTCCGCGAAAAATGTCAAAGCTTTTATACTGCGCATGTTCGGCGCATGCGCAGTTAGAAAAAATTGAATATCTCCTATTCTGCAGCTGATTAAGAGGTAATATTTGGAATATACATTAATTGAGTGATTAGAGATTAATCTGAGGATTTATAGGATGCGACTATTAGTATTTGGCTCAAAAATCAAGTTTTTCTTCATTATGAGCTTATTCTAGGCTAATTAGGTGATATTCCGAGATGGTAGGCTAATTTGAAGTTATCCCTGACTGTATGAGGCGCAACTAAATGTGAAAATATATTGTTCCATTTCCATAAAATCCAAAGTCTCCGGTTTTTCCTTTACACGGGTTGCAAAATTATATCAATGCAGTCAAAACATGTGATTACTCGAAAAAGTTCACGTGATTTTATTCCCATGTTTTACTTGCTTTACAACTTACAGCTGATATATATAAATGAAATAAATGTCATGTAACAACCACTTAAAATTTCGAGTAAAAGCGTGATTTGTCTTCAGACTTTTGCAACCTGTGAATTTTACAATTATAAAATAGGCCGGCAAAATGGTTTTTCGATACCTAAACCCAATAGCCAGACGAGAGTCTTCGTCTATTTAAATTTTAGTGGCTTTGATTAATTTATCAAATTTCGCCTGTTGAATATCGCGAAAAAATATTTCTATTGTAGAATTTAAAAAAAAAATTCAAAAATGTTATGACAAAAATCCAAAAAAATCAATACTAAAAATTTGAAAAAGAAAACTAAGCTTACTTTAAAATGAAAATGTATGACGAGTGAGGTTATAAAATCAAGCAAAGTATAGCCCGAAGCTAATCTTCAACCATGTTCAGGCAAGAAAAAATGTTAAGGATTTGCTTCATATTTCAGACCGGTAATTAAATCAATCACTTTCTTTGTATATTTTTGCATTGCACACTTTCAAAGGTTTCGTGCGCGAGAAATTTATCTAGCATTTGTGTGAAAACCACGCGGGTCCCGCAAATATGTATTCAAATCCCAATGCAATTACACCCGACACCCCTTCCTCACAGACCCGGTAGGATTTTTTCAGCCAGTGAGTAAAAATAACGGACTGAAACTCGATAGGGAAATTTTTATCTTTTTTTATGGCTTGGGATTTGCATTCCATTTTTTTCAAGTCAGAAAATTCAGCTAGGGATATTCAAATCGATATCTTGCAGTGCGAGGATTTGCTTTTTTTATTTTTCCAACGGCGACAAAAATTGGAGTAAAATCATCCACTGGGGACGTTATTTTGGCCAATTCTTCCAGTGGGAGGGGGCCCCACCGGGTCTGTCAGAAGGAGGTGTCTAATCTGTGTGTTATGAGGAAGATTGTGTGAAAGGCCGTGAATATAATTTGTTCTGTTGTATAAATTCAAACTTGGATATATATTATAAGTTTGCAATATAAAAAAAAACGTAAGATGGAAGAACACTACTGTGTTACAATTCAAGCTTGATAGTGAGTCATATTCAAAAACGTTTTGTATAGTAGAAAAATTGGGTTCTTAGCCTAAGAGAAAGTTGCTGAAGAAAATTAAGCCAGAGGTCTGACTCTAAAAAGTTGTCCGGCGGAGTCGGTTGTTAAAATGAAGGGGTTTTCGAGAAACCCTTCAATAATCAAACAAATGGTGTTGAGCCTCCAATGTGACCTCTACAATAAATTCCATCCCATTTTATTTCCGCCGCAGTCATTGAACTAGTGTTAAAGATGTAAAAATGTTTGTGTGCCTCAACTTAAAAAAATTAGGCATTGTCCAAACAAAAGACCAGTAATTAAAAAAAAAACTAACCACGAAACACCAGAATTCCAAAGTTTGTAGCATCTATAATGATAATCATTTATAGTAAAAAAAAGTTTCTAACATCGCATTTAATTCTAAGCATTCAATACAAATGATATCCATCAATCCTCACTACCACTGGAATCTTCGGTATCACTTCTAGTATCTGAGGCTCCTTTACCAGAAAACAGTACTTTGTATGCCAATTTCAAGACCAAAAATCCCCAATAAAAGTTCAAGAATAACAGTACGAAACAGAGGCAAACTAAAGTATTAAAAACAATACCTTTACTTTCATTGTTATAATGGAAGAATGCGTATGCTACCCATCCAGGGTAATAAATGAGTCTCGTAACAAAAAATAAGATGGCAAAAATACCAAATAACACATCGCAAACTTTTTGTAGTTTAGCGTAATTTGTTAGTTTAGCAGATTCTAACCAAAAGTCTGCTGTATCGTGTATAAACATGATGATAGCTCCAAAACGGTATGCTGATAGGAGAAACGAACCCAGTAAAAGTGTGAGGGTGACTACGTGGTGGATAAACTGCTGTAGGAAATCTTTACGTTTTGTGTCGTAAAATTGCGAGAAAAGGAGTGAAAAGTAGAATGAGATCTCAGCGAAATAGTATACTTTCAATTCGATTGTAAAAGGATGATTGATATAGCCTGGTAGCCAAGTGGAGTGATCCATAAACCAATCACTTTTAGCCAGTATTAAAAGCCCGTAGATGAATAGTAATAAGTAAACAAAGGCTCTCCAGCAGGTCTCAGTAGCTTTGTTCATTTTGGAGTTCTTAGAACTTGCTCTGCGGCGTCGAAACCAAGAATTCACTTCACTTGTGGTCATGGCAGTCTCCTTGGCAATGGCTTCATACTCCTTTGTTTTTGGATACTTAGTGACCGTATCGTAAACCAATTCACAAAGTTTATTGCGTTCAAAGGTCTTATTTTCAATTCCAAGATATACACAAAATGGTTTTGCTATATATCTTTCGAATAGAAATCGGACGCACGTCAACATAATGACATATATCGGTATAAAGTATAAATCTCGGAAATTTGCTTTAGTGAGTGTGTCAGTGGATTCATAATCTTTCCATGTTCTTCCAGGAGGTAACCAAAAGCTTTCAGTCCAAAACCAATGGACTTCTTGTTCCACAATGTCAGAATTCATCATTTATAATCTAGTAACGTGTTCTTCTCTTCTTCACAAACAATTTAAATCCTGAAAAATCAAAAGAAAACAAAACTGAGAAATCTGAAGTTAGAAGATTCGCAATCGACTTCAAAATTCAAGTCTTAAAAATAAGCGAAACCCGATCGTCAGTACGACAAAGTTCTATGGATTATTTGGGTTAAGGTAACGCGATTAAAATTACTATTATAAGAGAACGTTCAATTTGGATGTAAATTTTCTATCCATCTCATCACGACAAACCACCACTGAGCCCAAATTAAAATTTCGTGACGGATTTAACAAACGGAAAATCTAAGAATTTCACTTAATATTGGTTGAGGTTGAAAAACTATTTTAAGATACTTAAAATGAATCTTTTTTACTAAAGATAAAATGAAAGGCCTTAGAGATCAGAATTACAGCAACAATAACGACCTAGCATTGAACAAATCCACTTCAGGTTTGATAAAAAAAGTGTGACTATTTCACAATAAACTTTTTAGTTTTCACCCTAACGAAGAAACAATTTTGCACCCATGCCTCTACATGAAAGTAAACCGTATCAAAATAAGGCCATTATAAGAACATCGATGCTTTTGATACCTTTCTAGAGTAGTGAGATAGTGACAGAGCTAGCACATTTTTGACACCTCTAGCAATGCCGAAAGTGAGTGACACTACAGAAAGTGAGTGACACTACAGAAAGTGAGTGACACTACAGAAAGTGAGTACACGGCAGAACGTGATTGACACCTTACAGAAAGTGAGTGTCACCACAGAATAAGTTTCAAGTGGTAAATAATTTTCTGGTTATCTACAAAAGCATTAAAGTCATTTTCCCTATCGGAAACACCCGAAAACACCGGAATTTGACCAATGAGTGTTACTAAAATTGCAACACATGGGTCAAATTCAACACCTCCAGCACTACCTAAAGAATAAGTTCCAAGTGGTAAATAATTTTCTGGTTATCTATTAAAGCACTGAGCTTCTTAATCTAATTATTCATAAATCATAAAAACTGAGTACATTGTTGACAATAACACCATCACCATGTGAAAGATTTGATATATAGGTAATTTTATCAGTAACAGGAAACATATGCGAGATAGCAACAATTCTTATTAAAGAAAATAACCAAGTCTTATTTCTAATTGTAAAAGATGAATTTGGAAACGTTCGTTTTTTGAAAGTCTTCAAGGCATTTGATTGAAAATTCTTTAAGCGTTTATTAAGCTTGTACATTTTTTGAGGTAAGCAACACTGCTGCACATGTAAAAATCGAGTCAGGTATAAACAAGTCGAGGTTGATGAATTAAGCAAATCAAAGTGAAATTCTCAAATCGGAAGAACAAAAGAACATTAAATTTTGATGATGAAAACTACTTTAATAAAGACAAGGAGGAGTTTTTTATCATAATTCAACGACCCAACATTTGAAGTCCAAAGAAAATTCGTGAAGGATGCTCAGAGGAGTACCCAGAGTCAATTAAATTACCACTATTGTCTAGCCACTGGAAACAAGTGTTCATAGAAGATGGTTTTTCGAACTTCACGAAAGTTGTTAATGAACGGGAATCAAACGATATATTTGCAATAGTACGCTGGGTGGATGGAGAAATTGAGTATATAAAGTTGGAACTCTTAGCTGATGATCGATGGATTAAAAATCTAAGATTACAAAAATTTTAGATTGTTAAATAGGGAATGAATGAAATTTGAGAAGAAACAAAACAACATTGGTTACAAAATTGAACATGGATACACCAAATAAAAGATGTGTAAACGAATGTATTTAAGTTATTACTATAATCTAAAAACCCTATGTAACACTACTTTGAACTAAAATCGTAGAGGCAATAAAAAGAACTAAGAAAACAAAAATATTTATTGCTTGATGGTAATATATTTCTAGCTTATAAAAACAATGTTATCATTTACAAGGATCAAATCTCATTCTTTCATTGCATCATTTGGAATTTGTCGATTAATTAGAAAGCGACGTTTTTTCAACAGCGAAATCTAATGCTTCTTCTTCAAAATCCATGTCTTCCTCATCTCTAACCCTTTGTAAAGTTTCCATCACAGATTTATGTGTTTTATCCTTTTTCATTGCTCGAAGAAAAAGGATTTTGTATTTATAAATCTCATGAATTGATAAGCCAGTCTCTTGACATTCGTTCAACATGCTCTCCCAAATATTAAATGTTTCTTTAACACCTTGAGATTCTTCACTATCACTGGACATGGGCTCGCTGTCTGTAAAGTCTTCATCAGACTCTTCATCTTCTTCTTCAGATTCTTCAGGGTGGGCCTTTGCAACATGTCGATTATAGTTGCTTGCTTTTATTGGAAAAGGTCTTTTCGCAATCGTCGCATTCATACATCGTGTTTCTTCCGCTGGTTTTAAACTTATTTGAAGAAGTAGCATCCTTACTTACGAATTTATATGCAAAACACAAGAGTAATCCGATATCGGGTTTCTCTTTAGGAGCCTGGTTTCTCTCTAAGATCTTTGTTTCTTCCAGATTACCTAGTCTTTATTGGTCCACGTTCGTTTCTTGGTCCGGGACTAGCTTGAGAAATCTAGTCTTACTTGATCCTCTTTTGGGACTCCAGTAGTTCTTTACCTAGTCCTCCAACCAATTCTTATTGGTGGCTGAAAAAGGTAATCCCTTTTTGTGTCGACATAGTCCCTTTTAGACTTCTATTAGGACTACGCGATTCCTGTTTCGGACTACTTAGTTTTGATGAATCGTTTTCGGAATTAGCTAAATCCTGTTTTGGATACCCACTTTAAGCTTCATGAGTATCTAATCCTCTTTTGCATCTACATAATCCTAGCTTAATTATCCTTAGGATTAACGGGATTACCTAATCCTTCTTTGGAACTAACCAATCCTTATCTGGGATTGCCTAATCCCTCTTTGGGATCAACTAATCCTCATTTGAGATTACCCGATCCCTCTTTAGGATCAACTAATCCTCATTTAGGATTACCTAATCCCTCTTTGGGATCAACTAATCCTCATTTGGGATTACCTAATCCCTCTCTGGGATCAACTAATCCTCATTTGGGATTACCTAATCCCTCTTTAGGATCAACTACTCCTCATTTGGGATTACCTAATCCCTCTTTGGGATCAACTAATCCTCATTTGGGATTACCTAGTCCCTCTTTGGGACCAACTAATCCTCATTTGGGGACTAGCTTGAGAAATCTAGTCTTACATGATCCTCTTTTGGGACTATGTAGTTCTGCACCTAGTCTTTGTTAGTCCCTTTTTTGAGACCAACCAATCGGAACTGCATGATTCTAGTTAATCCCTCTTTTAGGATTACTTAATCACTAGTTGGATCCTTTCTTCCAATTCATATAAAAGGCTCATGGTATGTTGTTGTTGTTGTTTCCTTTTTCTTTTCTTTTTTGTTTTGTTTTTACGTGTTTTTTGTTTGGTGTGGGATTTTATTATTTTGTTAGTTACACCCGTAAGTCCCGCCAAAGGCGGGGCTTACGCCCCGGGCCCCGTCAGAAGTGCAGTGAAGGTCAAATTTAGGGATAAACATAAATCTGATCAACTTTGACGTTTCAAGTCATTGATAAGCATCTTTGAAGCTAACACATTCATGCAGTAAAAGTCGTAACGACTGCTAAAAAATTAAACTATGATTTAAACAATGGATGTAAAGCTAAAGCATCCTTTTAGTATACTCGTTAGCTGTTTAAGAGGTGCAGAGAAATCTGTTTTTGCCCAAAATCTTATCAGATACAGAAATGATGTTTTCGATAAAGAGTTTGATAGAATCATGATAGAATAGTATGGTTATCACCAAGCATCAGGAAGAACTTTTGGAAAGGTTGAAGTCCTACTTTCCAACCGTAGAATATGTAATTGGTTTGCCCGCCGATCTTGATGAAATGTTCGACAAATCGAAAAACAATCTGCAAAGGTGTTTATCACAAAGTGATCGAATTTATATTTATCCCTAAATTTGACCTTCACTGCACTTCTGACGGGGCCCGGGGCGTAAGCCCCGCCTTTGGCGGGACTTACGGGTGTAACTAACAAAATAATAAAATCCCACACCAAACAAAAAACACGTAAAAACAAAACAAAAAAGAAAAGAAAAAGGAAACAACAACAACAACATACCATGAGCCTTTTATATGAATTGGAAGAAAGGATCCAACTAGTGATTAAGTAATCCTAAAAGAGGGATTAACTAGAATCATGCAGTTCCGATTGGTTGGTCTCAAAAAAGGGACTAACAAAGACTAGGTGCAGAACTACATAGTCCCAAAAGAGGATCATGTAAGACTAGATTTCTCAAGCTAGTCCCCAAATGAGGATTAGTTGGTCCCAAAGAGGGACTAGGTAATCCCAAATGAGGATTAGTTGATCCCAAAGAGGGATTAGGTAATCCCAAATGAGGAGTAGTTGATCCTAAAGAGGGATTAGGTAATCCCAAATGAGGATTAGTTGATCCCAGAGAGGGATTAGGTAATCCCAAATGAGGATTAGTTGATCCCAAAGAGGGATTAGGTAATCCTAAATGAGGATTAGTTGATCCTAAAGAGGGATCGGGTAATCTCAAATGAGGATTAGTTGATCCCAAAGAGGGATTAGGCAATCCCAGATAAGGATTGGTTAGTTCCAAAGGGATTAGGTAATCCCGTTAATCCTAAGGATAATTAAGCTAGGATTATGTAGATGCAAAAAGAGATTAGATACTCATGAAGCTTAAAGTGGGTATCCAAAACAGGATTTAGCTAATTCCGAAAACGATTCATCAAAACTAAGTAGTCCGAAACAGGAATCGCGTAGTCCTAATAGAAGTCTAAAAGGGACTATGTCGACACAAAAAGGGATTACCTTTTTCAGCCACCAATAAGAATTGGTTGGAGGACTAGGTAAAGAACTACTGGAGTCCCAAAAGAGGATCAAGTAAGACTAGATTTCTCAAGCTAGTCCCGGACCAAGAAACGAACGTGGACCAATAAAGACTAGGTAATCTGGAAGAAACAAAGATCTTAGAGAGAAACCAGGCTCCTAAAGAGAAACCCGATATCGGATTACTCTTGTGTTTTGCATATAAATTCGTAAGTAAGGATGCTACTTCTTCAAATAAGTTTAAAACCAGCGGAAGAAACACGATGTATGAATGCGACGATTGCGAAAAGACCTTTTCCAATAAAAGCAACTATAATCGACATGTTGCAAAGGCCCACCCTGAAGAATCTGAAGAAGAAGATGAAGAGTCTGATGAAGACTTTACAGACAGCGAGCCCATGTCCAGTGATAGTGAAGAATCTCAAGGTGTTAAAGAAACATTTAATATTTGGGAGAGCATGTTGAACGAATGTCAAGAGACTGGCTTATCAATTCATGAGATTTATAAATACAAAATCCTTTTTCTTCGAGCAATGAAAAAGGATAAAACACATAAATCTGTGATGGAAACTTTACAAAGGGTTAGAGATGAGGAAGACATGGATTTTGAAGAAGCATTAGATTTCGCTGTTGAAAAACGTCGCTTTCTAATTAATCGACAAATTCCAAATGATGCAATGAAAGAATGAGATTTGATCCTTGTAAATGATAACATTGTTTTTATAAGCTAGAAATATATTACCATCAAGCAATAAATATTTTTGTTTTCTTAGTTCTTTTTATTGCCTCTACGATTTTAGTTCAAAGTAGTGTTACATAGGGTTTTTAGATTATAGTAATAACTTAAATACATTCGTTTACACATCTTTTATTTGGTGTATGTGTATCCATGTTCAATTTTGTAACCAATGTTGTTTTGTTTCTTCTCAAATTTCATTCATTCCCTATTTAACAATCTAAAATTTTTGTAATCTTAGATTTTTAATCCATCGATCATCAGCTAAGAGTTCCAACTTTATATACTCAATTTCTCCATCCACCCAGCGTACTATTGCAAATATATCGTTTGATTCCCGTTCATTAACAACTTTCGTGAAGTTCGAAAAACCATCTTCTATGAACACTTGTTTCCAGTGGCTAGACAATAGTGGTAATTTAATTGACTCTGGGTACTCCTCTGAGCATCCTTCACGAATTTTCTTTGGACTTCAAATGTTGGGTCGTTGAATTATGATAAAAAACTCCTCCTTGTCTTTATTAAAGTAGTTTTCATCATCAAAATTTAATGTTCTTTTGTTCTTCCGATTTGAGAATTTCACTTTGATTTGCTTAATTCATCAACCTCGACTTGTTTATACCTGACTCGATTTTTACATGTGCAGCAGTGTTGCTTACCTCAAAAAATGTACAAGCTTAATAAACGCTTAAAGAATTTTCAATCAAATGCCTTGAAGACTTTCAAAAAACGAACGTTTCCAAATTCATCTTTTACAATTAGAAATAAGACTTGGTTATTTTCTTTAATAAGAATTGTTGCTATCTCGCATATGTTTCCTGTTACTGATAAAATTACCTATATATCAAATCTTTCACATGGTGATGGTGTTATTGTCAACAATGTACTCAGTTTTTATGATTTATGAATAATTAGATTAAGAAGCTCAGTGCTTTAATAGATAACCAGAAAATTATTTACCACTTGGAACTTATTCTTTAGGTAGTGCTGGAGGTGTTGAATTTGACCCATGTGTTGCAATTTTAGTAACACTCATTGGTCAAATTCCGGTGTTTTCGGGTGTTTCCGATAGGGAAAATGACTTTAATGCTTTTGTAGATAACCAGAAAATTATTTACCACTTGAAACTTATTCTGTGGTGACACTCACTTTCTGTAAGGTGTCAATCACGTTCTGCCGTGTACTCACTTTCTGTAGTGTCACTCACTTTCTGTAGTGTCACTCACTTTCTGTAGTGTCACTCACTTTCGGCATTGCTAGAGGTGTCAAAAATGTGCTAGCTCTGTCACTATCTCACTACTTTCTAGCTGTTTCTAAAGAGGTCAAAGAGTAAACTCCTCAAAAGAATTTCAACACTGGAACAGCATTTGTATTGGTCGGGTTTTGAGGTAAGGCATTATAGCCTTCTATTTTTGTAATGTAATACTCTTAGGTGCCAAATAAACGGGGGGTTGGAATAAACTAGGGGTTGGAAAATTTTTGAGATTTCAATAAACGGGGGGACCTAATTGCCGGGGGAGTTGGAAATTGTACTTCTGAAAACCCAAAAATAAGGTAAAATAAGGTAAATATAGGCTAAAATCAGGCTATTTAGAGCAAAATGAGAGGCCTTCCCTTTTGACAGCTGAAAATTTTTTTTAAATCAGTATACGGGGGGGGGTCCTAATAAAGTGTGGGGGTTGGAAAATTTTCGAAAAATTAACAAGCGGGGGGCCCCGTTTATTTGGCACCTAAGAAAACTCGCCCGCTGATCTTATGGATAAAGAAGAACGTCCTTTTCTTATAAAAACCATTGATATATCTTGCAATCTTAACATAAACAAAGTAGAGGTTTAGTCAATGTTTTTGTTGATAAAAAGTGTGATGTAATGACGTATTTCGTAATTCCCGGAAAGTGCATTGAAAGTGACCCAAGCTAAAAACTTCATCATTCATTTATCAAAAATATTTGAAACTCAAACTTTTTGAAGAGTGAATTTTAGCTGCAAAGGCTTTTTGACAACTAGTTCTGGTGATAAACTATCCTTTCCAAGTTTCTTAAACAATTTTTTCAGTCAAGTCCTTAGCAGGAATAATTATAGAGGAAAAAATACGTTCAATAACCCTCCATACAAAAGTTGAGCTAGTGATAGAAAACCAGTCAGTTCAAATTGATGGCTACTATAGTAAAGCAAATGACATATAATTTAAAACTTCCAAAAACACTGTGAAAGGACATAAAAAACTTTTCATTACATTTTTACTTTACGTACTTTAAATATTGAACTTTTCAATAGAATACAAAACCCAAAACATGGAAAACCATATTGTCTTGAAATTTGAAGCTCTCTCGTTTCTCTGCTTTTCTAAATTCTACAGGATAATCGTTTAAGACTACCTATATTTATGTTGAAGAGACATCAGCTAGTAAGCCCTCAATCAATTCAAAGTTTTTACTTCCATTTTGTAAAATGGGGTCCCAACGAAAAGCTGCTTGGACCATATAGTTTGACACAGAACAACTCACATATGTACAAAGAACTCTACTAAACTCCTTTGTCCGAACTCGTTTGAGTGCAAATCTTTGTAAAAAGTGGCGTGATCAGCTATACACTTATCTTCGTAACTACTGAACAGTGAACAGGAATTCTTTAACATTGCATATGTAGGACAGGTTTAAGATAACAGCCTCACTCATTATATTCAAGTGTAATTAGGGAGGTTATCATTTAAACCCCATTAACAAAATAAAGTTGCTAAGCAACAACAACAAGGCTCAAACGATGCATTCATTAAAAAGTCAACATTTTGTGGGTCATTCTATAAAGACATCTCTGAGCAACTAAGAGAAGAAAAACTTGACATATGTGTGAATCTAAAATTGAACCAAACTTAGCGAACGTGTGCCAAAAGCTCTCAAAATTTTCTAACCAAGGATTCTAAACATATAGAGGAAGGATTGTAAATATAAAGATCTTTTTCAGATAGCAGGGCTACCTGGGGCTACTAAATATTCAAAATAAAAATCTAAGGTAATAAACAAACAAGCCTGAAGATAAACTTGATTAGATTTCATTCACTCACTAAAATAAAGATAGATAAAGAACACAAAAACTATCTAAAGTAAAAGAGTTGAAAAAGGAAACAAAATAAAGCCAGGGAAAAATTTTGTTCCTTTGCGAAAGGAAGCATAATTAGCACATAACATGATGCATAAAACTCGACTACTTAAAACTCGAAAATGGCTGTGGCCGAGACAATGAAAGAGATGTTAAAATCCAAGAAAAATTTATAAAAATTATTTTATCAGTCTATTTATTATCAGCGAAAAACCTTTCAACCTACTCTTTAAAACTCTCTCTCAGAAACCAAAGTTCATTTCTTTACACAGTGAAAAACGATTGCACATAAAAAACATTTTTGAAAACAAGAGATAACCTTGTGACAATATTGAAGTGTTAAAATAGACAGAAACGTGGAGCAATCACAAATTAACTGTCATAGCAACAAAATGAGGAACCTCGACCTTTAGACTTCACCACGCGTGTTCTTAAAGTGGCGCGAGAGAATCTCGTCTGATGTTTTGTTTGGCCAAGCGAGTCGGAAAATAGTTTATTTAATTAATTGGATAAAAGAGACAAAACTTATGATGGGTCCTCTAATTCTTTTTATAAGCACAATTTGAAAAGAATCATTATTTAAAACATTCTTTTAATGAAGGAAAGGTTGAGGAGCTGTCTTTGTAAAATATCAGAGTTTAGAGTAAAGGAAAAATTTATTGGCAAGTATACCTTCGTATATAAGATAAGATCTCTTTAAAACAACAACATGCAAACTTCCGTTCTATAGCCACTAGAGAAGTAATAATAAAACGTCGATCAGACGACATTAACACTGAACTGAGCCTTTGATAAATATACAACTGATAACCAAACAAACTTTCACAAGGAAATAAGGAAATATAGAAAGTAAAATAAACTTCCTTGAAAAATTATTCGCAAGCGTTCGAGGTTATAAAATTTGTTTATTCCGTTTAAAAGAGTTTCATAGCCTCATTACGAAAAACAACAAGAAATACCAAAGTACCAAAAAAGGGAAGTTCCGAACGAAGGAAATGTGATTTAGCCTACGTTTCACAGGTGTAAGGCATCCAAACAGTTTTAAGCAAGTAAAACTCACGTACAGGAAAGTAGATTTAAAACTATTTCAGAAACTTGTTGACCATATATTATTAGCAGACTATTCTTTGCCACGGATAGTCATGTGACTTGTGTTTTAGCCAATAGATTTTCTGGATTTCGAGGGGAAAACAAACACTGTGTTCTAACTCACTAAAATGATTTTGTTGATAAATTGTTTGTTTTTATTTGAGTATGTTCGATCTCTCCCCCCTCGTGTGACGTCATTCCGTGGGAAAGAATGACATTTTTCAAAGAAGTCAAAAATGAATTCAGAAATAAAAAAGTTCACCTTTATCTTTTTGTGTCAAACTTCCAGGAATAATTTCATCATTTTCGTCATCCCACCATGAGTTTGATGTGTTTTTTTTTCTGTTGTTTGTTTTTGATTTTAGTATTTTTGTCTACGATGAAAAGTAAATTATACTTTCTACAGTAAATCAAACATGATTAAAACCCCCATGATTATTAAGTACTTCAAGTTAGCATGAAGTTGCCACACATTCGATTGGTCCGATGTAGGGGAATTCAACTTTTTCATTGAAAAGATCAATTACTGTACGGGTTGTAGACAAAGCGATCTACAAAAAGTAAAATCGGAGAAGACACGTACCATATGATGCAAAAGGAGATTGCTAAGAAAGACGACGAAATTAAAAAACTCAAAAAAGAACTGACCAAAAACCGCGAAGTCATCAACAACGACATCGAAAAAATCCTAACAGAAAAATGACTTAGAAGCCAAAACAAGGAAAATGATAAATGAAGAGATACAACAGACAAAAGATTTTATGAAAGAGTCATCACGTAAATAAAACCTACGCTGAAATAACTAAAGCACACAAGGAAAATCTAAAATCTGTTGTTGCGGACCAAAAAGAAGAGGAGAGGAGAGAAAAAGAGATATCGAATCAAGGAAAAGAAACATCATAATTCATAAACTCCCTGAAAAAATCGATGAAACGAAAAAAAAAAGATCAAGAAGAGGACAAAAAGAAAATTGAGGATCTGCTCAAAGATATCGGCATCCGCGACATCAAACCAACGCATCAACATTGTATTGGGTTCGAACATGAAAATGGGCCGAGGAAAAAGCGTTCAATAAAGGTCTCCTTGTAAAGTGAAGAAGAAAAAAAAAAGAATCACGAACAACCTAAAAAAGTTGAAGCGGCTTGGGTATCATCTAAGCCTCGCCGATGATTTTACCATCAATGAAAGAAGAAAAATCAAAGAGATGTGCGAAAAAATCTAAGAAATGGAACTCCGAATGTGATGGTGGTTTCATTTGGCGTGTGAGAGGAAGTCCCAGAACAGATGACCTTCGCTTAATAGAATCAGACAAAAAAATTGCCAACCAGAAGCTGTCAATATCTCTAGCCTCAGTAGCAGTGACGATGAGCTGCCAACAAAACATTAGTTTTTTTAATTGTAAAGTAGCGTTGACTTTTATTAGCCTTTGTTGTTGCCTTTTCGTCAACATGAAATAAACTATTACATATATACAACTTTCTCGGCCTTGTTTCTCTTTCGCCTTAACCATAAAAATAGAAAATTAAAAAATCGTGAAAAAGTTCCTATCTATACCAAATACAAGGTTAGTTCTGTTCAGGTATATCAATTTTTTTAGTACAAACTCGTCTAAGGTTCTACCTGTTTGAGGCTCGAAAATCTTTTTACAGTGATCGCAAACTACCCTTCTATTTCTATGAAAAAGAACTATTACTAAATTTAGATTTAGCGAAACAGAGAGGACTACTGTTTCTATCGCATTGATGACATTAATCCAGTAACGTTCTGGAAGAAGGTCTTCTATCTGTACGTCTATGTACATCATAATAGGTGGTCAAATAATTATGTTTGTACGGAAAGCTGTTAATCAGAGTTCATTATTCTCTCAGATTGAAGAATAGCTTTTCACGTGTCAACCTATGGTCGAATCACAAGCAAGCCTTTGTCATCAATTTTGGCCGTCAACGTCTGCTTGCTGAGTTATCAGGTCATATCGTTTTTTCTTGTGAATATTCCGAATTTGTTCCCATCTTCCTCCTTTTACATCTTATTGTGGTGGAGGGCGTGGGGGTGGACCACGTGGTGGTGGCATAGGAGGTCTTGGAGGCATATTGAAACCTAATGAAAATTACGAATTGATCTACTGAGATTTCTATGCATGATTGAAAACTTCTTCATGTGTTGATTCTATTTAAAAAAACCTTCTATTCTTGATAAGAAGTTAATAAGAATCGAAAATAATTCTAATTTCAAACAATAACAACAATAATAATAAGAAGAAAAGGGTTCCCAATCAAACTAAAACGAAAGTAGAATTAAACAAGTGAGATTTTCGATGATAAAAAATCCAAAAAACGACTTTACCCATATTATTAGGTGGTGGCCCACGCATACCAGGGGGAGGACCCATAGGAGGCGGGCCTCCCATTCCACGTTGACCCCATGGTGGACGATTCTGCATTCCTCCTGAAGAAAAAAACAAGAAAAGTAAATTCCCCGGGATGATTTTTCACAAGCATAACAATTTGCATTCATGATTAATTCTTACAGTCGGGAACACTAAATTACTTCCCGTTAAGGCAATAGTTGCCTTTTTCATGTAGTGGTACCGACTGTCTTATTTCTATATTTTCATCTTCTCATGATAAAACAAAACATTGTTTTTGACGTTCATCTAACGTTTTGATGCGATCGACAGAAAATTTAAATCTTCAAATTGAAAAAAAGATCACACAGAAGTAAGCATTAGCTTCAAATTAAGACATAACATTGACTTTAGACAGACTGCATTGGCTTTAGACAGTCGACAGTTGACCTTCCGCAGAATGCTGTTAAAAAGAAAGAAATGCAAGGAAGAAAGCTTATCTAAACTAGCCTACCGAATTGAGGTGGAGGGCGTGGTGGACCTCTTGAACCATCCATTGGTGGTGGCGGACCACCCATCATAGGAGGCGGACCTCGCATACCCTGAGATAGAAAGAATAAAGAATTAAATAATCTCAAAATTTGGAGCCAAATAAAAAACATGTTTTCTTTAATAATAATGAAAACACATGGCAATCTGCAAAAAGGAACATGTTTAGATTTGAGCGGGAAGATACTTAATAGATTCAAACCTGATCCTGGCCTCCTGGTGGTGGTGGTGGGAATCCAGGTGGAGGCATATTTGGTGGGAAACCCATAGGTGGGCCCATTGGCGGTCCCATGCCTGGCATATTGGGTGGTGGGCCTCCCCATCCACCCCCTGGAGGCATTGGAGGTCCACCCATTGGAGGTCCACCCATTGGAGGCTGCATTCCCATGGGAGGCATGGGTGGTGGCATAGGAGGCCCTCCCATCGGAGGTTGTTGTGGTTCTGGAGCTGGCTCAGGTTGTGTTGGTGGTGCGTCAGCAAACAGTTGATGGGGCCTGTCAGTTTGTGTCAAAGGATTGTTTGCTGCAAGCAATCGCTCTGGAAAAGGAAAGAAAACAAATTTTTAAAAATATAGCTAATCAAAACATCCATCATTTGAATCTTTCTATCATTTGAACCAATTCTCAATTGCCATCATGGAGAAACACTGGTAGAGTGCTTTCCATAATTCAATCTCTCTATAGTTGATTATATTGGTCAGAATTCGCTTTCCTTTTTAATCTTGAATTAATTAGAGCCAACCGTCTTGATAAAAAAGAGATTGATAGTTCAAAGATTTATAGAGTATTAAAGGAACATTACCCGCCGCAGAACCGTGACGTTCTCCTTTGGCATCTTTCTTGAAAGAGTAAGAGACAGTGATTGGCCTATTGGAAAGGTATTGACCGTTCATAGCATCGATGGCTGCATCAGACGCATCAAAACTGGCAAAATTGACGAACGCAAAACCTTTGGAGGTACCAGTCTCTGGATCTCTCATAATCTGAAAATGTAGAGAAAGAAAATGAATCGAGTCAGGTCTAGTCGACAGATTGATTAACCATTCATACTACGTACGATTTCATGAAGAAACAAATATGTAGTATAGGTGTTCCTATCACAACATTGGCAATATTACATGGTCATCAGCAGTCATAAATTATTAGCTGTGATGATTTTAATGCCATTGGCTGGCTTGGTAGATACTTTACATAATATCATAACAAAATTTCATTTGTGAGGTTACATTTCACTGTTTGCAAAAACTAATTCTTAGTGGGAAAAATGACAATAAGACAGTTATCAAACATACCTTTGGTGTTTGCAGGATGACACCAAATGCGCTGAAAGTATCGTAAAGTAACTTCTCATCAATATCAGGATCAAGATTACCAATGAAAATATTGGCACCAACATCGAGATTCTTATTATGTGCTGAAGCCTTACAAAAAAAACAAGTGTACAACTACAATTAGTATAAATTACTCGTCATTGACAAAATTTAAAAAAGAACTCACATTTAAGCCAACAGTACTGATTAGACAAACATCTTTTGTCCCTATTATCTAAATCTTATTTTTACTTTATTCTACCTCCATGTTCTAGACACAATCATGTAATACTTCTTTTTTCAGAATTTTTTAACGACCACCTTAATACATCTCTAGATTTTGAAACAGCAAAAAGCCCTTACCTTGTTTACACGAATGGGTTTACCATAGACTTTGATCATATTCATGATTTTTATAGCATAATCAGCATCTTCCTCAGACATGAACTCAATGAACCCATAACTCTGATGATTTTGTGTGATCCTATCTTTCGGCATGTGAACATTCACTGAGGGGAAAGTAACAATGTGAACAAAAAATAGAACTTTAAGAAAATAGGAATAAGACAAGACTTTTTCTACATGTAATATACAATGGACGATCATTATTTTTTAAGAAAGATCTACCCTCACCCCCTTCCATGGACAATATTTTTCTTGAATTGTTCATATGGGCGAAATTTTTGGGTGAATAATAAATAAAGAACATACCAACTGGACCAGCCTGAAGAAAGAGTTCCCATAAAAGTGCCTCTCCAACCTTTTCGTCAACATTGCCACAATAGACTGTTGCATCTAGAAAACAAAAAAAGCAAACAATTTTCTTTACATTTCATTTTTCAGTGTAACCCTACTAAAAAGATTCCAGACCCTTTCCACTTTTTGCAAAATTAAGAACGCTTTGATGTACATATTTTATAAGTAATTGCTAGCGTCTGAAATAACAAATTTTTAAGCCTACCTTAAGGGAATTAATTTTTGCGACAACTAATTTTTGCGAGGCAGCTTCCCTTGCAAAATACCTTAGGTGGATGAATTTTTGCATGGATTAATTTTGGACAAATTTTGGCCATTTTTGCAAAATTTTGTCCACACGAAAATTTTGAAGGCCTTTGATTCGCGCTTTGATTTTCAGATTTTTCGTTAGTTTGATAACAAGATTTTGTGTGTACAGTGTACACCCCCAGTGTGTGAGTCTTTGATAACTCGAACGGCTACAAGGAATGAAAAGTTATTCAAATTATAGAGACATTCGAGTAATGGAGACTTATTTAAGAGAGTTTCTTAGCTAAATTTTTGCGAATTTTGCGAGAGATGAGAGTTTGAAAATTTTCGCGAGGGATTATATAGCGTGAAAAAGGCGAATTTCGGAAAAATTCGCGAAATATAATCCCCACCTGTCCCCGCGAAAATTTATACCCTAAGGTAACTTTTTTGTGGTTTTTCTGGTTCCTTTCTTGGAATATTTAAGTTTCTGAGCCACCTGGATTTCTCATTTGAGGAGAAGTGAATAATATCAATCGTTCGGAAATGTCTTACTGATCATTTTTGAGATACAAACTTGGCTCTGAAAAGTTTATATCTCCAGATTAGAGCACTTTAGTTTTATCACATTTTACAGCAGCTACAAAATTTTTTAGATGGGTAGGTCAGTCTATGCTTAAACTCCTATAACGAGATTACGGGATTTGGAGTACGGGCTGATTTTTTTTTCATTTTCAGTGGTTTCATTTTCGATTTCAAGCCAACATCTTAGCAACGGGGTGCTCCCCATAGTTACAGGGGTTTGTGCAAAAAACCACAGCCCTGTGAATTCAGAAGAAATCATATCGGCACCCGACCAAAACCGGCCATAGGCCGGCAAAATTTTGCCGACCTAGAGGTCATTTTAGGTCGGCAAAGCCGTCCTAAGTAGCTTGTTTAGGTCGGCAAAGACAATAAATTTCCTACAGTTAGTTTAACTATCCTTAATAATTGTGTTAATAAGTTTTATGTTTTATAAAGAGAATGGAATGAGGCTCAATTATCGTGTGTTATCAAATGATAGCACAATTAGATTAACCTAACAAATAATATTTTTCCTCTTTAGGTCGGCTTTGCCGACCCAAAACATTTCTTTTGTCGGCACGCCGACCTAGAGTGTAAATTACGTCGGCAAACAAAAGCCGACTTCAGCTCAGGTTACGTCGGCTTTCAGGTCGGCATTGCCGAATGCCGACCTGGATTCACAGGGCTGAAACCAAACATAGAAAGTTTTCCAAATCCCCTATTTCGATTGAAAAAGTTAAATGTACATACTTTCTAGCTGTTAAATGTACTTTTTTTTGGCTTGCTTTTCGATAATTTTTAATGTGACTTTGTAAGCCACAAAATTGTACTTACAATTAAATTTTTGTAATTTTTTACACCTACTAGTGTTATACTTTAATGATTGAGTGCCAAAAACTTGTGAGACATAAGATTTCACCTTTATTTCACCTATTCACCTATTTCCCTTGTGTAAGCCACATTTTTGACTATTTCCATTATTGAGAACTCAGCCTTCAAAATTTCTTGGTATGGTAAGCCACATGACCAGTAAGCCACATTTTTTAACCAAACTTTACTTGCTTGTAACTCCCCTTTAAGCAAGCCACAAAAATTCGCCCTTTAAGCAATGGATAGCTAATTTCCTCAGCTTAACCATCAAAGCGATCCTAAGTGTAAGCCACATAATTTTCCCAAGTTATGGTCAATTTAGTGGCTGATAGTAAAAATGTCACAAAACAGGGGTTTATTTTTTAGTGGGATCAAACATTTACTTTCGCGAAAAGGGTTAAAATTCCCGAAAATCGCAGTTTCAAAGTCAAAGTTTCTACTCGCGAAAGTTTGTACGCCTAAAGTAACTCTCAAATCAAATTCCCGCTTTCTTCAGTAAATTGAAGATGAGAAAAAACCTAAGCCTTAGGATCACCGATTGAAACAAATATATGAAGGGTGGGGATTTTACAGCTGCCCGTCGTGCAAGGCACTGAAACGCCACGAGTGCCAAAAAGAAGGGCCCAGTGAAATGTGGCAATCTCATTGGTGGAAATTTGATAAACCTGCAAAGGAGCGCTGGGAAGCAATCAGTAGAAGAGACCACTTTCGTTTTTGATGCAGATTGTGATATAAACCTTTCTCACAGGCATTACTTGTCAATGTGTTGTGTGAACTTGTCAGCATTGTATTGTTGTAAAAGGAAAGATAAAAGAGGTAAGACTAGCCTAGTTTCTAATCCTCATATAGGAGTTTAAGCTTAGACTGTAGGTCACTTACTTAACCCTATTCCTACTAGGGGGGAGCTGTTTCTGTTTGGGGGTAAAAATATTGTTATTAATAGCTCCTGAAGTAATAGAGTTTTTGGCATGAAAATTTCTGTAAATTCCCAATTTTAATTTATAAATATAGCTTCAAAATAAAAATAAAATTGACACCTAAAAATTTTCACACATTGAGCATGATGACATTTCTTACATGACAGTAAGATGTCACAAAAATTGACACATTTCCAATACAAATTAATTTTTCATGTCAAATATATCGTTTAAAAACCGTAATTTATCAAATATTTAGGATAAAATAAGCCTTTTAGACTTAGGATTGTTCCAATGCACTTCCGGTGTTA
This sequence comes from Clytia hemisphaerica, assembly GCF_902728285.1. Taxonomy (NCBI): domain Eukaryota; kingdom Metazoa; phylum Cnidaria; class Hydrozoa; order Leptothecata; family Clytiidae; genus Clytia; species Clytia hemisphaerica. The sequence continues at coordinate 291,385 of NW_027104588.1, forward strand.
CCAGAAAAAGATATCTGCGATATAATTACGATAGCTCTTGCTGTGCTAATCATGTGAAAACTAACTGCTCACGCAGGTATTTTAAAAAAATCACCCAAATCATGGTAGTTTCAATTTTTCTACCAGTGATGCTTTCGAATATAATGTGACAAATTCAATTTTATTAATGGCTGAACCGTCATCCTAAAAGACTGTAAGTATTTCATTTGACCAAAGTCCATCACCTGGGGACAAATATTTTTTTATAATTTTTTTAGAACGTTTTTTTTAGCTGCTTCAGAAAACTTCGGAAGTTTCCGGAGCACCGGGCCCAGGAGGCCGAGGGTATCAGACACGATCCGCAACCTCATCCAAGCCAAACACTGAATTATATCTACTTTGCTAGCGTTTAATAATACAAGATCATGTTTAAAAAAAAACTTGTCTTTGCAGGTCAATATTTATTTGAGCTATGACATTCACGGTATATACGTCTGGAACACATCTGGAATATATTAATGCTTTAAAATTTCCAAACAAAAGTTTTACAATCCGGGTGTACGGTGGTTGAGAAGGGCCACACAAAATACAAATACAAAACCTCAATACATAATCTACAATTCCAATACAAAATAAAGAATTCCAAAACAAAATAAAGAATCCCATAACAAAATAAAAAATTCCAATACAAAATAGAAAGTCCCAATATACAGTATACAAAATAAAAAATTCTGATACAAAATAGCATTATCTCATTTGAGAGTTTATTATGTTATATCGAATAGAGAGGATTTGTTTTTAGACTCAGCATATATATGTATTTCAAACTTAGAATAAATATTTGAAAGTTTAGAATATATATGTAAAAAATGACCACAGAAATGAAGTTTAGCATATATAATAATCCGAGCTTTGAATATTGTCCACAATGGCGCCTCATAAAAGTGGGACCCAAAATCTTGCAATTGAGGACTCCAGGGAAGCCTGAAGTAATGGGAGCCAAAAAGATCAACCTAACTAACTAAAACCTTAAACATCACGGTCAATGATAATAATCCAGGCTCACAACATACCATGAGTGGTCCTAAATCCGAGAACCTTGCCTAAATCCGATGGGGTCTTTCAAAGATACAAACTAAAATAAAAACAAACCTTTCGCTGTGACGCAATGAAGTTACCAAAGTCTCAACTAAACTGAGAGATTTGATACACTGAACCAATTGAACCAAATAAGAATAATTGCTTCTTATACAAAACATAATTTTTTATTACAAAATTGTTAACGTTTTAAATACAAACAACGGATTCAGAATAATAGAGGTAATTATTTTTACAAGTCGCACTTTTTTTATCACATTTAAAAATTGACATCTTGTTAGATGTTTTGTTTTGAGAGTTCTTGTTCAATAGTTTATTGTTCAACTTGGAGAGGGAATGTTTGTAAACATAGAATTTTTTTTCATAGCAGTTATTTGGGGGGGGGGGTCGGATTTAGGCAGGGCTGTCGGATTTACCAGACTCGATCAATCGAACTTGTCAAACCAAACAAACCATCAAACTAATTGAACTTCATCGAACAATTAAAGTTCGATTAAAAAAATTAATCAAACTTAATCGAACCACTCACAATTTTACCGGAAATTGGAGTTCGATTAGTTCGGTAGGTTAAGCTACGGATTAGTTCGATTAGTTCGTTATTCCAATCCTTACCTCATTTTGCATAACTTATCGCCACTTCTTAGACCTTTGTAAAGCTGCCATCTTGCCGAGTCCTGGACAATGATATAGTATAGCCTGAAGGGCTAGATAAGCGGCCTTGGTCAAAAAGTGAAGCTCATCTTTGGAAGGATTTCCTACCAGAGTCACGTGACATTACAATAGAATTTCAGCGATGGACCAATAAGAAGCTTCGCGGGTTTTGGAAAACAATAGCAACAATATTTTTTTCCGATATTCACTTTTTTTTGCTGAAGTAAGCTTAAAGTTGCCTATCTAGCCCTTTGGGCTTTACAGATATCTGTGGTCCTGGATATTTTGCTCTCCTGGATATTGAGTTTACCGACCCGAATATTTAGTCCGCACGACTGCCCACGCCACCTGCGCTGCGCGAGCAAACTTTTAAAACGCGCGGTAGTAATATTGACGCATGTATATATTCATGAACTTTTTTCATTTTGTATTGAACATTTTTTATTTTGTATTGAACGTTTTTTATTTTGTACTGTATTGAACTTTTTTTATTTTGTGGTAAACTCTTTTTATTTTGTATTGAACTTTTTTTATTTTGTATTTGAATTTGTTATTTTGTATTGGAATTTTTAAATTTGTGTGGCCCTTCTCGGCCACCGTAGGGTGTTATACTCAACCTGCGCAACTGTTGTTTAGCAAATTATAGGAATGAAAAGTATATTGGGCTCTTCCAGTTAAAGTTCCATTATAGGGGGGTGGACGACAGCGAGGCAAAATGTTTTTTTGAAATTTCTGGATTTCCAATACTAAAGCAATTGAAACTCCTGGATTTCCGATACAAAATCAATTTTTTGGTGGAAAAATCTGGAATTTCCGATACCTTTTTCAAAACTTTGACACATTATGTGGAATTTCCAAGGGTTCAAATAAAAAATTGAGCAGAATTTCCGAAGCACTTTGAAAAATTGACTGGATTTCCGAGTGCTTTTTTTATCTGAAAATTTCCATCATCCACCCCCTATATCAATTTTTTTCTGGAAGAGCCCATTTAAAACGATTGACAAAAAAGTTACAGCTATCAATATCAAGTTGGAGAGTCTGGCTCATCATAAGGATAAACTTTTCAAGTTTAAAGTGTACATCAAGGAAGCTTACTACTGATATTTGGGTCTCCTTTCATTCTTAAATGAATGTTTTTAATTGATTAATTGAATCAAAAAAAATTACCTTGATTTCTTTCTTGAACAACGGCCATGTTGCTTTCCGCGCCGATGTGAGTTTGACAATTTAAGTCCCCCCAAAAGAACGAACTAGCCGATATTCACCAATTATCAAGAAAAGCATTCGCAGGCTTTGTACCTTTGAGTTATGCTTTTTTAAACAAAATTCGAAATTGACCAACATTGAGCTCAGGAAAGGGACAAACGTTAACAGTACAGCACTTAATCTATTAAAACCACTGTCTGTTCAAGCTACGGTGTATTAAAATCCTCTTTTTTCAACTGGCAACGCTCAAAATCGGAAGTACCACGTTTGCCTAGTTTCGGAAAACTGGAAATAAGACAAAAATTGAAAATCTAAAGCTAAAACCAACGACGCAACGTCGCAACGTATGAAGGTAAGAATCGTTAAATGTAAATACTGATCACACTCACGATTTTGTTTCAACCGGGCTACTATATTTTAGGGAAATTTGTTAGTTTTCATCCTATTCATTTTAAATTTTGTGGTCCTTCACTCATCACCAGACGGTGTCAATAATCGAACGAATCGAACGCCGAATCAATCAAACGCAATGGGCCATTCCAGTTTTTATTCGCTTTTAAATGAAATTAACATTCTCAAAAACTATGAGAAATTGCCTAAAATTTGAGCTATAGATGAAACAATTTGAGCCAAGCCAACAGGCCAACCTTGAGAACTAATTTGAAGATCAACTTCCCAAGAAAAAGATCTACGGGGGGGAGGCTGGACCCACCTAGATCCGCGACTGCCGGATAGGCTATTTCCCAGAAATTTTGCCGGACCTCAAACACTGACCCATTTACACGTGCGGAATTGTTTTTATTTTAGCGTATAAACAAGGCCTTAAAAATCGAAGCGCTGTCTCAGGAATTGAATGACAAACTTTGGTTGGTCCAGACCCGATCAATCGAACTTGTCAAACCAATCGAACAATCGAACTAAGGCGGCAATCACAAATATCTTCATTTCGTGTCCTCGTTGGGTCTAAAAAGTGAGTCGGTCGGTCGGTCGGTCGTAAAAATATTCGGGTTTCCATTTTTCCATCCATTTTTGGAGTGTATTTATGGCGCGCCAAAGCGGAAATAAATACTATCTCTCATTTCGCGACACTATCTTTCATTTCGCGACACTATCTTTCATTTCGCAATACTATCTTTTATTTCGCGACACTATCTTTTATTTCGCGACACTATCTTTCATTTCGCGACACTATCTTTATTAAAACGATACTATCTTTCCAAAAAAACATTATCTTAATTGAAACAATACTATCTTTTTTACGGGATACTATCTTTTTTACGGAAGCCGAGAAGTGCCATCGACAAAAAAATATTTAATTTCAGAAAAAAATAATTAATTTTAGAATAAAAGAATATTTAATTTTAGAAAAATAAATTTGAATTCAGAGAAAAATATTTGATTTTAGAAAATAAATTTAAATTTAGAAACAAAATATTTTTAAAAAATTTATTTAATAAATTGGGAAAAAAATATTTAAATTTAATTTTAGTAAAAAAAAATTAAACCTTAAAACATACCTTATTGGAACTACTTCTCGCGGGTTTTAATTTTAGCGCTTTTCGCGGTTTGTTGGTTATGTACATTAATTTTTCTTACCGAAATCTAACGCAACCGTTACCTACCTATTTATGATAATCAGAAAATTTTTTACCTACGTTGTTATTATGGGAAAAAAATGTCAGCGGAAAGTGACGAAAATTTTGAAGGGGTGACGAAATTTTTCCCCAACAAAATTTATTCCCGACATTTCATCACCTGACCAAAACTTTTTTTACCCGATTTTTTTATTCCCGACCAAAAACTTTTACTCAATTTTTCCAATTTCAAATCCAAATTTTTTACACCTTTATTAACTGAAATTAGTGTTTTATAAACGTCGAATTACAAGATCTATTTTCGAGCTAAGTGAAGAAAACCATATCATTTGGAGAGTTTAGTCACGTGAAAGTGACTAACTAAAAATAATCTTGTCTGAATAACAAAAGTCAAATCCAAAGACAAATCCAGGAAGTATGAAAACGAAAGTTGTAAGTAAGTGTGCCGCCCGGGAGGAATCAGATCAAAAAGTTTTTCTTTTTTTTCAATTTTTTTGTCAGACGGTGGACTTTTGGTGTAAGCATGCACGGAATCAGGCAAAAAAGGTTTTCTCTTTTTTCTCTCCAAAGAAAAACTTTTTTCTTAAAACATTTTTTTTCTGAAGTGAAATGAACTTAATTTTTTCTCGAAACTAAATTGATATTTTTTCTAAATTTAATTTTTTTTACTAAACTTAAATATTTTTTTTCCAAAATTAAACATTTTTTTTCTAAACTTAAATATTTTTTTTCTAAAATTAAATATTTTTTTTTCTAAAATTAAATATTTTTTTTTCTAAAATTAAATATTTTTTTCTAAAATCAAATATATTTTTCTAAAATCAAATATTTTTTTACATATTTAAATTTATTTTTCTAAATTTAAATATTTTTTTCTAAAATTAAATATTTTTTTGCCGATGGCACTTCTCGGCTTCCATAGTATCACGTAAAAGAAGATAGTATTGTTTCAATTAAGATAATGTTTTTTTGGGAAAATAGTGTCGCGAACTGAAAGATAGTGTCGCCAACTGAAAGATAGTGTCGCCAACTGAAAAATAGTGTCGCCAACTGAAAGATAGTTTCGCGAACTGAAAGATAGTGCCCCGAAATGAAAGATAGTGCCGCGAAATGAAAGATAGTGCCGCAAAATGAAAGATAGTGCCGCGAAATGAAAGATAGTGTCGCGAAATGGAAGATAGTGTCACGAAATGAAAGATAGTATTTATTTCCGCTTTGGCGCGCCATATGTATTCTTGGCTTGGAGGAAACTGCCAGCCAGCCAGCAGCCAAAATAACCGCGTGTAATGGGTGGTTTAAAATTATGACCTTTGAACACTGTGACCTCCGATCTCAAAATGGCGCATGTAATGATAAACAAAGTCATAATGCTGCGAATGCGCTAGAAATCGCTCGCAAAAAATCGGCAAGAAAAAAATTTTTGAACGAAGGAAAGGTCATTGACAGAAAAATCCCGACAATTTTACCGACTTACCGACTCAATTCTAGTCAATTTTCGAGAGTCGGTCGGGCGACGCGAAACGAAGATATTTGTGATTGCCGCCTAATCGAACTTTAATCGTTTGATGGAGTAAATAAATTAATCGAACTCTAAGATTTTTTAAAAGATTGTGAGTGTTCGATTAAGTTCGATCAATGGGTTTCGGTTCGATCAGTTCGATAAACCAATTTTGTTCGACAAGTTTGTACTGCTCCGCCACCGTATATTAGCTTCTTTTCAAAGCCAAATTCGGAATGTAAATCGGGAAATTACTTCCGATAACAGATTACACACTTTTTCTGTATCCTTTTAGCTCCAGAAGAAGCGGTTTGTTGGGGCGGGCGTAGTATTCCGCCACTCGGCCGCGCGCGAAATCGCAACAGAGGGGCTACGGACTTTTTTTCCGGATAGGCAAATATCCGGGTACAATAAACATCAAGCTGTTAAGTCCGGGAACTGTCGAAATTGGCAATCGCGTGCCAGGACAAAGTTTTTGCAAGCGAGGGAAGATATGAGGATTTTAATATCATCGAACTAATCGAACTTTTTACTGACCGAACTAATCGAACTGCTGTTGCTTCAAAAATTGTGAGTGTTCGATTAGGTTCGATTAATTTTTTTAATCGAACTTTAATCGTTCGATGGAGTTCGATTAGTTCGATTGTTTGATTGGTTCGACAAGTTCGATTGATCGGGTCTGGGTTGGTTGATTTTGGCTGCTGCACGTTTTATTTTGTTTCAAACTTTCAAGTTTTAATTAATTGTCTTGCGAACTTGATTCAGGTAACTCTCATCCTTGTTGTTCAAATACATCCTGTAGATGAATGATGTTGTTTTTTCTGAAAGCTAGATTTCCTAGTGTGACTAACTGTTCGATTGCGTTCGATTGCGTTTGATTGCGTTTGATTGCGTTCGATCGTCGATTCATTGACCCCCAGAATTGATCATCGCATAATTTCTATGGGAAATCGAAAGTAATTTCATTCGGCTTGTGATGTTTGAGAGCTTGGTTGTTGGGAAGCTGCAATAATAAAGCCAGACGATCTCAATCGAACGGAATCGACGATCGAACCAGTCAAACAACAATCGAACCAATCAAATATTACCCAGAATTTTGACGTTCGATTGCGTTCGATTTGGTTCGACTGGTTCGATCATCGATTGCGTTCGATTTGGTTCGACTGGTTCGATCGTCGATTCCGTTCGATTGAGATCGTCTGGCCGTGGGAGGTCCTAAATCCGACACCACTGCCTAATTCCGACCCCCCAAATAACTGTTATGAAAAAAAATTCTATGTTTACAAACATTCCCTCTCCAAGTTGAACGATAAACTATTGCTAGAACTCTCGAAACAAAACATCTAACAAGATAGCTGTAATGTCAAGATGTCAATTAATGTAATTAAAAAGTGTGATTTGTAAAAATAATTACCTTTTATTCTGGATCAGTTGCTCATGTTTAAAACGATAATAGTTTTGTAATAAAAGTGACTTGTGCGGGAAAAATACGAAACAACTTGGGCTGGTTTCCATCAAGAAACAAACAGACTAAATTGCAAAAATGGCGGGAAGTTGAAAAAAGGGCGGATGCGGTAGCACTTAATTTGAATAACAAACATTGAATCAATGACAGTCACACTAGCTTCCCGCCAAAATGCGTATCAAAGATTAATGCTGCAAAAGCGCTATATCGTTTACCTGGCTCTCAAGCAAAAAATTCGCCGCAAAACTTCTAAAGGGATTCATGGAAAAATAACCTGGCGCTTTTAAATGAAATTAACTTTCTCAAAAACTATGAGGAATTGCCTAAAATTTGAGCCATAGATGAAATAATTTGAGCCAAGCCAACCTTGAGAACTAATTTGAAGATCAACTTCCCAAGAAAAAGATCTACGGAGGAGATGGAACCCACCTAGATCTGCGCACTGCCGGATAGGCTATTTCCCGGAAATTTTGCCGGACCTCAAACACTGACCCATTTACATGTGCGGATTTGTTTTTACTTTAGCGTATAAACTAGGCCTTAAAAATAGAAGCGCTGTCTCGGGAATTGAATGACAAATTTTGGTTGGTTGATTTTGGCTACTGCACGTTTTATTTTGTTTCAAACTTTCAAGTTTTAATTAATTGTCTTGCGAACTTGATTCAGGTAGCTCTCATCCTTGTTGTCGAAATACATCCTGTAGATGACTGATGTTGTTTTTTCTGAAAGCTAGATTTCCTAACTGAATGAGGCGGCAACTATCAACGCCCTCTTTACCACCCATAAGTCCGGATGTTTATTTACGGAAGAAGGCACGCAATCAAGCCACGTGCCAGTATAAAGTAATAAAAACCAGGCTCGATTACTTAACGTTTCAAAATGAGCACGCTCGTACACAGACCTCTTTTATATTTTCGTGTGCTTTGGAAAATCAAAACATCTCATTACTTTTTATGATGCTGTTACTACTGTTGTCATTTATGACGTTGTGCATATTGCAATAAAAAAATATCTTTTGTTATAATAAGCAATTATTGTTATTTGGTTCAATTGGTTCAGTGTATCAAATCTCTCAGTTTAGTTGACACTTTGGTATCTTCGTTGCGTTATAGCGAAAGGTTTGTTTTTATTTTAGTTTGTATCTTTGAAAGACCCCATCGGATTTAGGCAGTGGTGTCGGATTTAGGACCTCTCACGGTACTGTTCATTTGTTTTAAAATTTTGCTGCTTTGATTGGTGTGGTCAGCACAGCTGTACCGAGCTCGATCCCATACAAACCATATTTTGGCTCTGAACAGAAATGATCAGTCATTTGAGGGCTACTATGCATGTTAGCCTCCACTGATGCAAGTTACCCGACTTTATGGTATGTGTTTGATGTTTGAACAGTTATTGTTTAATTTTGATCGATAAAGTTCGAAAGTTCAATTTGAAAATTGGTATACAATCTAGAGCAGTCTGGCAGTCTATGCCTGAAAAGACGAACTATCTTGTTTAGGAGTGCAAAGATAAGTAGGTCTAGACAGTCACGGAAATTCTTGCATTTGCACGGGGTGTGCATTTGCAACGGTTTCAACAATTTTTTCAGACCCTGTGCAAATGAGCTAGAACGTGTAAGGCAAAAATGCGGGAAAATTAACTAATCTCAACTTTAAAATGAAAATGGCATAAAACGAAGACGATTGGCATTTTCATTTTCTCTTTAGAAGATTCTTTAGCCTTTTTAGAAAATTTTTGTCTACGGGTTAAAATTTTGATCAGTGCATTTTTTTATAATCAAGTGTAACAGTTTTCCACTCTGTGTAAATGCAACAGGTCGCAGTGATTGAGTGTATTTGCACGGGTTTTTTCGTCACTTTCATTTTCGACCCGTTGCATTTGCCGCATGTCGAACCCTGTGCAAATGCAAGGATTTCCGTGACTATCTAGATGACATTAGTGCAGGGAGAACTTTGATATTCCAGGATTACGATTTTACCAGCTATTTAGCAATTTTTGCCTTGCTAACCCAAATCTTGAGTGGGTGCTACATCTTGCAACCTCTTTTTTACCTTGAGGAAGATCAAAATTATAGTTTTTCAGTGTTTCACAGGCAATCTAACAGGCTAGCTCTAAAGCTCTAAAACAGCATCTAACAACATGAAAACCAGAATATGATTCTTCAATGGGAATCAAAACTGTAAAGTTCACTTACAAACATCAATTTGTTAGACCTAACAAAATTATTTCTGTCAAGATTCTTGTAAATATTCCAACAACTTCCATCGAAATGATCTGTCTCAGCTAGGTCTACCATTTTTAGGGCGGTCCGAAGATTGAGCCGAGAACGCTCACAGAATGCCCGTGAGCTCCCGCGCGGGTGGAAAACTTATATCTGTCAATCATTTTCTCAAGCGTATGGATCTTCTATGTGGCGTTTTTTTTTAAACTTAAAAAAACTCATTTTGTCCCGCATGTCCTGCAGCATAGGGTACAAAGTCCAAATATGCGTTTCCCGTAATTTTCGTATGAAGAGTCTGAGCTTGAACTCCTATATCAGGATTAGAAACTAGGCTAGTCTTACCTCTTTTATCTTTTCCTTTACAACAATACAATGTTGAGAAGTTGACACAACACATTGACAAGTAATCCCTGTGAGAGAAGTTTATATCAAAATCTGCAACAAAAACGAAAGTGGTCTCAATCTACTGATACAAATTTCCACCAATGAGATAGCCACATTTCACATGGCTCTTCTTTTTGGCACCTGAGGCCTCTTATTGTTTGCACGACAAGCGGCTGTAAAATCCCCACCCTTCATATATTTGTTTCAATCCGTGATCCTAAGGCTTAGGTTTTTTCTCATCTTCAATTTACTGAAGAAAGTAGGAATTTGATGCATGACCATGAGTTAGATTGTCAACAAAGTGCCGTAAAAAATCATTGAATAAAAGAAGAACTTTAAATCTTAAATATTTTCATTTTGAAGAATTAGTGCAAAAAAGTGAAACATGGAAAAGTTTTTATTGGTTCAATAAAAATAGGGGATTTGGAAAACTTTCTATGTTTTTTTTTTTCACGAACCCCTGTAACTATGGGCGAGCACCCCGTTGCTAAGATGTTGGCTTGAAATCGAGAGTGAAACCACTGAAAACTAAAGTAAAATCGTCCCGTACTCCAAATCCTGTAATCTTGATGTATAAGTTTTGGTCTGACAGGATCAATTCTCAACTACAAAATCAATCTTTTGGTCAATGGGTTTTTTCTGGCGTTCTTCCTTCAAAGAATATGAATCACTTCCATTTTCCCCTTTAGCGCGCAAGAAAGAAAAAAATGATTAGCTCACGTTTTTGCGCGGACAAATTAATGATTAGACGGCAATCTTGCGCTGAGGGTGCCACTTAGTTTCCACCTTATTTTGCGCCCACGATAGAATGATCCAAATACGGGGGTATTACAAATGTGTCCCTGCAAGCGAATTAGAGCACATTCAAGATCGGCCAGGATCGGCCAAGTAATTCTACGGCCCAAATCGGCCTGGTCCGGTTCGGATCGGCCAAGTCCGGTCTGGATCGGCCTATAACGGCCAGGTCCGGTTTTGGCAAGTTACAAACCTGATAAAACAAAAATAATGATGTTCGGCCAATGTAAGACCGGTCTAGGCCGATATGGACCGGTCCAGGCCGATACGAACCGGTCCAGAATGTTTTACGGAAGCCGAAATACTAATTATAAGCAAAATTGTTTTCAAACAGTTCAAACAGCGTTTTCGTCGTAAATCACATCTCCCTTGTATATCATAACCTTGACTCACTCGCTCTTATGAATCCATTTAGAAAATATTGTTAGAAATCCTCCTTAGAATAGAATTGCACTGCGTCCCTTTGTTAGTTTATTTAGACATCCCTGTATCATTTACATATCTCCCCTGTTAAAACTTGCATGTCAATATTTTTCTTCGTATTTCATACACAGCTACTAAAGTAACACCAAAACCAAAAGGAATACCAATTGTTTCTTTTAACTAACAACAGCACAATCTCTGAAAAGGAAGAACTGTTACTTGCCTTTCCTTTGCTGATATTCCAATAATACCAGTAATCTATTAGCTCATGAAAAATTATTCTCGTGATGGTTTTAGTGAAAACAAAAAAAATGAAAATACTTCCTTTACTTTTGCTTTTGTTTTGATTTTAGAGTCAGAGACTTTTCAAAACAATTGGAAAACTTTTTTAATAATTTGATCGAACAATTTTCAAAACATTCCAACGTTCTCTGCAGTTCATTCGAACACTTTACAAAAAGATTCGAAAGATTTTAGGTACTCGAGATTGTAAACAAAAAACCGTCATACGAAAAAGAGTTGCTTGTTTGTTTTCAGATCGGACTTGCCCGAATTTGGCCGATTTGGACCGGTCTAGATCGGCCTTTGTTTAGAGAAAAGATTTAGAAACATGGCTCAGCTAAGATCGGCCTAGATTGGCCAAGATCGGTCAAATTCGGCCAGGAATGGTCCAGACCGGTCCATATCGGCCAAAAGTTCGGCTTTTTAAAGATCGGCCCATTTTCAATGTGCTCCAAATCGCTTGCAGGGACACAAATGATAAACTATCTCATTTTGTAAGTGTTTATTTTCTGAGAGATACAAATAGTATACTGTATTGAATATTATTAATAAAACTTATGCTGTGAAGATGAAAAAATTTCTGCTATGCGTTTTTTTCAAAACCCTGAAAAATCCTTATTTTGATCTTCCTTAAGCTAAAGAGATTGCAGGATTTGGGTTAGCAAGGCAAAAATTGCTAAAAAGCTGGTAAAATCGTTCCAGCCGCACTGTGTGGGGGTTTTTTCTTTTTTTTTTAATTTTGATTTTCTGGGCATGGGACAAGTTTTTTGCCAATCGATCTTTTGTGACTTCAATATTTAGTTTTAAAGCTAGTTTGTTTTCTGGATTTTCATTGGACTTTTTTCTTATAATTAGTTGTATTAATAGCAATGCCCACCATCAAGTATGTTTCAATATTTTCAATAAAATTGATTTTTGAAGCCAGAACTATTTAAAAATCGCCGGAACAACCTATTTTTGCTGGAAAGACAGTATTTCTTAAATTTCTCGAGCTGTACTTTATATTTTTTTATGAAATTTTGCACACTGATGCAAAATGACAATGCAGATTTTCATTGGATTTTTTCCTTATATTTCTATGCTTTTCACACAAAAACATTATTGATAACAATGCTCACCATCAAGCATGATCCAATTGTCAATAAAACCGATTTTTGCGACCAGAACTTTCTATTTATTTTTTCGCTACAACCTTTCCCTCTCCCCCCATCAACAATCAATGATGAATTTATTGTGTTATGCATTTTCGCTTAACGCTCTATTTTCTGACTGATTTTTTTAATTTTTCTCCTCGCATTGCTATCTAACTTTCATCATCAGGTAGGTCCATTCAGCATCTAGCTTGTTAACCCCTTTTTTATTGTGTCTATTGTGGGTGATATCTGGCAGATACACTCAATGCCCTTGCCGTAACATTCTTGGGTTTTCCTTTTGTTTTTTTTGTCAAGTCTGTTAGTCCTATTGTTTGTATGGCAAATCCGTAGAGGATGGCATCGATGATTGGTGGCATTCCTGAGAATAAAAACAAAAAGATTGTTATCATTTTTGCATGAATTGTGCTACCTTATAAAATTATACAAAACAATAGCCAGTCTAGACCACGAAGCCACTTATTTCCCATCCAAAACGCGGGCTTGAAGTTAAAATATATTGCTAGTTTCAAAAACTGCAATCCTCAAAAATAAAGGAACCGCTAGATAAAATCTGTTGTCGTGATTACAGTGCGTTCTGGGCGCATTCTGGATGGGAAATAAATGGCTTCACTATTGCTTTCCTCAGAAAGGTTAGAGATATTCTACTCTAGTCTTTCAGGCTTTAAACTAAATGGCCTGGAGAGCAGGAGCCTAATGTTTTTCTGTCGCAACATCTGGGGAAAACGAAAGTGAGCCATATTCTTTGAAGGAAAAACTTGAAGAAATTGCAAAAAAATATGATGTTTTTCAAGGTTGAGAATGGATCCTGTGATGAAGATAAAAGAGATTTGAGGATGAGACTTTTTCAGAAACTCAACGAACTCTAATTTTGTTTATTTCTCAGACTAAAAAGGTTATGAGTTTTGAGCACTTGAGGTGAAAATCAGTAAAAAGCTGGTGTTTCTGTAAACCTTAGAATCCCGATAAGAAGTGCCATCTATATATTTATTTTTTAATTCATGATTTTTATGTGCGATTAAAAGTATAATTCTGTTTTTACTTTAGACTAAGCACAAAATGATCCGTAAATTACAAATGGTGTCGATAGCTGGAGTGTTTGGATTTTTATTTATTCTCTATTACATTTCCAACCACAAAGTACTTTTGAATAATGATAAAGACCACTCTTTGGTCAACCAACAGGTATTTGATACCATTAAAAGTAATAAGGAAATTGATTTAGAAATAGGTAAAAAGACTACAGCAGAGTCTAGAACTTTTCCAGTGGAAATAACAAGACCTGAAAGAGCTGTTCAACAAGTACAAATAAACACTAATAATCAGAAAACAGCTCAGGGAATAAAGTACAAAGAAAATCTCTACATTCCTTTTTCATTCTTGGAAGAATACTATGGTCATTTTGGACAATATGTGTCAAGCAATTCCTTTAAATGGTATCATGTCAACCCTGCATATGTCGATCCAGAAACAGTCTATCCAAAGTACAATTACAAAGTAGAATATCTGTCATTTCATACTTCCAATGTTCCAAAACGTGCTCGTGTAAAGTGTATATGTGCAAAGTATGAAGTACCAATCACAACACAATGGGACCCGAAGGGCTATTATTATCCTACACAAATTGCACAGTATGGATTGTCCTTCATATCAAGATATTATCTGGAATCAAAATCCATTCTTCAAAAGAAACTCACCTTTCCTGAAGGTATAATTTTTTTGAATTAATAGCATTGGGCTACAATGTCGAGAAGGCTTTTTTTGTTGGCCCTTCTCTTGAAGTTTCAAAAATTTCCACAAAAACTTATTGAAACAACTTTGATTTTAAATTTTTTTTAGAGTTCTCTGAATAAAAAATCCGACCTCTTGACATGGTTAGAGTAAAATAATTTTCTCAAATAACCTACTTTTGTTATTGTGAGCATCAATCTAATTGTACTTTAAGTGTCTCTGAACGTAAGCAATCTTCACTTAAGGCCTTAAAACAATATGTAGGCCTAGGGAAATTCCCCATTCTTGAAGTTCTTAAGTAAAATTTTACATAGATAATATGTGCAAAAGCTTAATGATACATAACCCACAGCTTTGGTCTGTTCATTCCTATGGTTTCAATGCCAGAAAATGTTGAATATGCTCAAACTTTTAATGTAAGTTCTTTCACATCAGATAGTGGCAAGTCAACAATCACTTCCGTCCCCAAAGAACTTTTTGTAATCAAAATCAAGTTCAAGGAAGAGCCACAGAACTTTGAAATTAAAGTTTTGGGTGACAATGAAGTTCAATACACACTTACATACAAAACAGGTACTGTGAAAAATTCTCAGAAAAGATGTCTTTTTTTATTGCAGCAATCTTAGCAAAGCACTGCACCCCTGATCACAAATTCAAAAATGCTTCAAGAAAGGCTTTATTTGATCATATTCCCAACATTTCTGAGATCGTAAATCTAGATTTTTTTTCAATTGACTTAAAAATTTAGTAAAATAGTATTTTGCTTTTACTGTAGCTTAGATTTGATCACCATCATCTAGAAGAATCTTCTTCTTTTTTTCAGACAATTCTCAAATTTTGAGAAGTCAAGATGGAAAGACAATCACACATGGACTTGGGAAACTAACAAAAAGAACACTTTTGACGAGAGATTTGAGTGTTGATTTACTGAAAGGTTTATCTTTTATTGAAGGTGGTAGAAATGGAAAAACAGTTGACATCATGTTGAAAAAAATTATTTCGATTACAATAACAAAGGTTGAAGGAGTATCTGAGCTCCTTCTTTTAGATAAAGATTTTGTTAGTTATTTCATGGCAGCAGCTGATTGGTTTGTTAAGTTTCAAGATGAAAGTGGAGGCTGGAAAGTCAATGTTAAACGTAAAATTTGTAATAGAATGGAAGCTGCACCAGGGTGGTATAGCGCAATGGGTCAAGGTCAAGCTATATCCCTTTTAACGCGTGTTTATTTACATACTAAGAAAGAGAAATACTTGGATGCAGCTTTGAAAGCAACTTTAGTTTTCCATAGAACTTCAACTGAGAATGGTGTCAAAGCAGATTTATTTGGCTTACCTTGGTATGAAGAATACCCAACACAAGCTCCATCCTATGTCTTGAACGGTTTCATGTTTTCATTGTTTGGTTTGTATGATTTATGGAAAGTTGCCGGTGATTCACGTGGAGGTACTGCTCAACATTTATTCAATGATGGTTTTACAACATTAGAAAAAATGATACCTCTTTATGATAACGGTCATGGTACATTTTACGATTTACGCCATTTGTCAATACCAGGTATATCCCCTAATCGTGCACGTTGGCAATATCATAGAGTCCATTTAGAGCAATTGACTGCTCTGTTAAGTATTAAAGAAAGTAAAGTTTTAAAAGAAGTATTACAACGTTGGACTGGTTATGTTTCTGGTATCCTATCTCGACACAATTGAATGAATTGGTTGGTGTGAATTTTTAGGACGTTTTAAAAAAATATATTATTGTTTTGGTGGGTGCGTTTTTGTTGTGTTGCATGCTTGTGGTCACTCATGGCAAGTTACGAATGAATGTTTTTATAGACATTATATTTTTAATGAAATTTCATTAATGTTTTAGGTTTTTAATGAAATATTTTGATAATATTTTTATTCAATTATTTTATATTAAAATTGAAGTTTTTTTATACTTCGTAAGTTTTATTAAAAATGCCCCCAAATTATTTTGAATAAGATACGAAACAAACGAAAAGTTTGAATCATACAAAAATGTTTGAAAAGATTTGATACTATCATTTTTAACCGACAAATTGAATTGCAATGTTGTTGTTTTTTAACCCTTTAAGTGCCGATGTCGTATATATACGACATGGGCTATATAGGAGGGCGAAGCCCTCCTGTAATGCCCAGTTTGAGTTAGAAATCGTTATTTTTGGTCGAACTCGTAGGAATTAGATTGTCCTTTATGGTCAAGCAAAAAGAATTTCAAAAATGAGTCTTTCCAGCGAGATTTTAAGCAAAAAAGTCAAAAAAATGCAAAAAATTGACAAAAATTCACTTTTTTGAGATTCTGACCGTTTTTTGACTATTTTTGGTCAACGAGTGATCCAAGAACCTCCAAATTTGGCCCTGTTTTACTTTATTCTGTCTTCTAGTGAATTGATTTGAAGTTTTACCACTGGCACCTTTCCATCAGTTCAGTCAGGTCCGCGCAGCGGGCCTGACTGCTTTAATTCCCTAACCTACCCCCCCCCCCCCCCCCCCTTGCGCCGCCGCCCACCACGCCCTTCCTAAATCGGGCGGCGCCGAAGGCGCCCAAAAGAAAGAGGAGACTCTAAGCTATCCAACGAGCTATATACGAGCTTCTAATTCTTTCTAGATCAGGAGATATAAGCCCTTAAAGTTTGAACTAGCGATTTTTAAAAAAAAACTTAGAAAAAAAGACCCTGGCACTCAAAGGGTTAATTAATTTTGTATTTATTTTTTAAACCAAATATTATTTAATTTTATACATTTTTCATTTTTTTTTTTTTCGAATAATTAATTGCTATAGATTCTTTGTTTAGTTAGTATAATTGCTTCAATCATTATCCACTCAATCAAGGTTCATTATATCTTTAAATTTTCTGATGTCATCGGATTTCAAAGTTTTAAAGTACAAAGTACAAAGATGAGACTTTACCTTATCGAACACCAAGAACTTTACATCGTGTGTGCTTTTATCTTTTATATAAAATGGTTATTTGCATTACTGTACCCTAGGTTACTCATTCCCCTCTATGTTAACTGTTTTATAAAACTTCATTTGGTTTTATCATTTATGACCTTTTTGATTTTCGTGCCCTAATTCAAAGATTTTATTTTTCAATGTTACGGAAATATTTTGGGATGGAAATATTTTTTGAATATATCAGTAATGTTTATTCACATAAGTGTGCACTCTATTTTGTTACCAAATGTAAACTATGGCAGTGTAATTTGAGCAATTCCCTTTAGAGTGGTTTGTATTTGGTAGCAAAAAAAGAGTGCATACTTAAAGCGAATAGTAGGAAAAATAATAGAATAATAGGCAATACATATGATCTCAAAATCTTTCTTTTTCTGCTAAAGAGATTTCGGATTAGATTCGATTATTAAAGGTTTGATTTTTACATAAGTTTTCCCGTTTCATATCAGACTCACATTTCATATTCTCAACTTCAGTTGAGCTTCAATTTTTTTTATTTTAATTTTTTATGTTTAATTGGGCCTACACGAGCAATTTAACGTAGTCAGGACAGTGTCTGCCTATTGTTATGTTATGCTGATATAAGCAAAAAACGTTTTTCTTTTCCTCTTTCTGACCGATCTTGCTCCACATTCGTGTCAATTTAATGTATAAAAGCTTGTGAATTGAAATCGATGAGTAAGCAAACGATATTACTCTTATTTAAAAACCAAACCTTTAATTTATTAGACTGTTTAGTGGCCAATGTCATTTTGAAGTGAATTTTCTGCGATAAATGCAAATTATTCTCATATAGGTTTTTGGCGATCTATTCCTCTTTTCATACTTTAATCGGATCAACTTTCCCGAGATTAAAAGTCGTGAAAGCGCGTGAGATTTCTGACTCGCAAAATTAAATCCACCACAAAACTTTTAAAATCGCATTAACGGCGGAGAAACCAGTTCAAAGTCTCCATTTTTGCCAAAAAATGGCTATTTTTCAGCTGTTTTCAGGCTTATTCGCGAAATTAAATCCACGCGAGATTTTTCAAACCCTGACTCGCGAAATTAAATCCAGAAAATTTTGTGGTTTTCTTTCGCTCGCGAAATTTAATCCGATTAAAGTAGTACTTTCATTGTGAGTCAGTGTGTTATTATCAATCTCTTCATACAATTCCATTCATTTCTTCAGAGCTAATAAAAAACACAAGAAAATGATCAAGTCTTTGATTTTATCATGGTTCATCATGGTCTATTTCACAACTGGCATCATGGTCAATATGCTGCAACTTTGTATTTTACCCTTATTTTGGATACATAGACACACGTATCAGATCTTGACAACCAAACTTGCATATTGTCTTTTCTCAGGTATGAAATTTATGAATTGAAAATGAACGGTATCTTAACACACTTTTAGAGTAAATGGACTTGAACTTCAGTATCTTGGTGTAATGGTGTATAATAAAAGACGTTTTAGAGCCCGCAAAGTCTTAGAATGTTCTTATCGTGTTCTTACTTTTCTGGCCTCAAACCCTTACGTTTTAGTTTGTTCTTAAAGAAAAAAAGTGAATTTCGTACTGATGTTTTTTGTCATTGTTTCCTTTATTAGTGATCACCTTCCTTGCTGAATGGTGGGGTCAAACCAAGTTGCATATGTACGGCATAGATGAGGATATTAGGAAGATCTCCAAAGAGAAATCATTGACAGTCATCAACCATTATGGTGATATTGATTGGTTAACTTGCTGGGTGTTCGCTGAAAGGCTAGGTTTTTTAGGGGTAAGTTTACAATAATCTTTCCACTTGATTTTTGCTATTTTCTTATGCTTGATTTTATGTATTTTTAAAATTCAAAATACAAACGGCTACATAATGATATAGGCTTAGTGTTTGGTCTGCTATTTTTTTTATTCCTCCTTCTGCCCTCTTGTAACAAGTTAGGGTCAAATTCTGCCTTTTTTGGATTATTTGGATAGGAAAAACATAGTTTCTACCCCCCTATATTTAGGGGGGGTCTTGGGTTTTAATGAACCAAAAACAGGGGGTGTTAAAACTATGACTTTCCTAAGGGGGGGTTGCCAGTTAAGGGGGGTGGTCCTCTTCTTTGTAAATAGAGGTCTATAATATTCAACAAAAATCATCTAACCTAATTATGACTCTTGTATAATCGTTTCATTTATACTGATTTTCTAAGAGGGGGTGTGAAATTTTAAATGAATTTCCCAAGGGGGGTTAGCACTTAAGAAAAATGATATAATTTAATTTACGCCGTTTATCAAGAATTCTGCATTGCTTGTTCCTACCTAACTAATAACCCTAACCGATTATGACAACAGACCGAACCACAAAAGTATGACAGTAAAATCAAACCTTGTACCGTCTTAATTATGAGCTTTTGTGTCGATTGGAATGTTTTGATGCGCGATGACTCACGGAATGTTTTAGACGTAACTAATTGTGGACAGGTGGGTCCCATTTTGGTTACATTTCTTGTTCTCGAGAGTTTGATAGATTTTGAGTATCATCCTCACAGTCATATACAGTGTACAATAATGCTACCTCACAATAATAATTATGGAGATCTTGAAGAAAGCTTTAAGACGGAAATATTGATAAGAGATGTGTGTTGCCTTATTTTTGGTTACTTTACAGTATATTGAAAAGGGAATTACCACCAGAGGAAAAAGGTCCTAGAAACCAGATGAATATTATTCATGTCATCCATTCCTAATCAAATTACGGAAGGTTTCCCGTTAATTTGAATCTAACAACAACGTTCAGTTTGTTGATCTTGCTTTCTGCCAGCTAAATTGTCCAATGGTTTCATTTGGGTACATGGGACTTAATTCACAAGAGCTCCGAACTGACCGCAATTTGAGTTATAGTGATCTATAGCCATGTGGAATTCATTATGGATTATGCTTGATAATCCATTTATAGCCCTGCAAAAATAAAGTAATAAAAGTAATTGACATTTTAATGGTGTCAATTTCATAACTGGTCACTATGGAGAAATATTGACCGGCCACGTGACATTAATCATCCAATCAGTTTTCTTAAAAATGATTGACAGTTGTATTGCAGGGCTATAATTAAAGTTTTTACCCTCTGACATCAAATGCCTTTTATGTTCTATCATAGAGGTAATAAGAAATAGAGAATTAACTCCTTTTTTTTCATTGTACCTAATCATCGGAAGCAAACGGCTCCTTGGTTGCAATGGGAAAAAGTGATCAATTTTGTGTGGGAATACTTAAGTTCATAAAAAACTGTATAAAAAGATGTTGGATTTTTAACAACTCTATTGTGAGATAATAGCTTTGTTGATCAAAATAAGAAAAAGCTTGCCGTAACAAGCACAAAATCCTATATTTCTAAGGCTCCCCTCTCATAAAATCATCAATAAATTTCTAAAAGAATTCTATATTACGATTAGGTACAGACAGACAGACAGGAACCTACCTAAGCAAGGACATAGGCTTTGCAGATACACGTTTTTTTTTTATAAGGAACCTTAACTTTGCTCTGAGCCTGGAGTTCCTTATTTTTACAGAGAATTTCAGTCTCAAAGTTCCTTATGGAGTTCCTTACTACATAGGAAATTTTGAACTTTTTGCCCCTTGAAAGATCAAAATTTGGTCAAATTAGTCCCAATAAGGTACATTATTTTCAAATCCACTTATTCTCAGCCTGAGCAGTTCCTTAACAATTCCTTATTTTGTGAACCATTTTCACCCTCGAACTCCTTATAAACGTGTTCCTTATAAAAAAAAACGTGTATACTACAAAGATTACGGCACAAAAATAATATATTATCAAATGCTAATCAAAAACTACAAAAAAAACTAGAGACTAGAGCAAAAGAGAGAGAGAGAGAAAAAAAATAGAATACTATATTAAAGAATTATTATTGATATGGCATTCTACATCCGTGTCAATTCAATATCAAAAAGCTTGTAAATTAAAATCGATGAGTAAGCAAGCGATATCGCTCTCATTTAAAAACAAACCCTTTAATCTGATTTTTTAAGCAGCTTCCTTATAATAAGATCACCCGCCTCTTAAGCATTTGGGCAAAAGAATTGTCATCAAAGCAGGAAAAAGGTTATAATGGTATGATTAATTCAGATATCTTCGCTTGATAAAAACATAATTTCAAGGTCAGTCATTTTTTAATTATTTTCTCTTTAAAGGGTTACTAGTAGCATACCGTTCTTAATCAATGCCTCGTTTTTTATAATTTATATCTTTTCTCCCACACTTCTCGTTTCCTATTTATTTATTTATCAAACATCTCCACAAGTAAACAAGGATTTCTAAGGAACTGTGGATTCTTTTGGTTTTAGTCGAAATAATAGTCTAATGCAGTTAAGAGATAAGAGAGTAAGTACGCGATTGTAGAATCAAATAATATTGCATATTCGGAATAATAGAGGCACCCTTATATTTGGTTAAGTGTAAGTGTTTGAGGCACCTGAATCCGGTAGGGCGTACTAGGGTTTCGAGCTAATAGGTGTGTGCCGCCCGACTTTTAACCTTCAAACCCTTAGCGCGGGACTAAAGGAGGAAAAAGTTTTGAAGTGTTGTGAGTTATACGAACCTTATATATATTGGGTCTAATTTGACCAAACTTCTATCTTTCAAGGGCAAAAAATCTCACTACTACTGTTTTTTTTTATGTTTTTTTCCAACCATTACAGGGACTTCAACGTTCCAAAAAAAGGCACCCTTTAAGAGCGACACACGCTCGCACCCTTCACTTGCCTAGGACTACCTCCTCCCTCCCGGGACCTGACAAAATAATTTATAGAGCTCTTTTTATTTTGTGGTTGTATAAACAAATCAGAGAAATTCTTTTTCGTTTTTTAGGTCATTATAACTGTTATTTTTCAATCATTTTGTCATTGTTTTGTTATGTGAGAGATAAGAGAAAACAAAGACAGGCATAATGGCTTCGTCCAATGACAATACGTCTTACATTGATGACATTTATACGTACGATTGCAAGCAACGAAAAAAGTATGAATGTGAAGACAACGATGGTTATTTTTTGACTGGCAGCGCGGCCGAAGGTGCGTTCATTTGTCGTGGTGTCTGGGAAACTATCACTAATATCGAAATTGATTTGATGTCGCCCTTTCTCCTCATTCCTGCAAGTAAAAAAGAGAAGATTTTAGTGCCAACTAATTTTGTTGGTTATTATCATTTGAAATTTAATGATGAATTTAAAAAATGTTTGGATGATGCAGAGAAAGATTTTCTATCTGCGGCTGAATATCATCCTGATTACATTGACGGTGACATTATTGACCTTTTTTTTCCGGTTGTCAATAATGATAATAACAAGTATTATAAGTATGATTTCAAATCAGGGAACATCACATCTGAACATAAAAATGGGACACCAAATGTTTTTATAGATACACATTTAGAATTTCACATGGAGCAAGACGTGATAAAGTGCATTGAACTTGACTTTTGGCCGGACTTTGTGCATCCTTGGTTTGAACGGGAACGTTATTGGCCATCCCCTGAAATCGTCAAAGAAATTGACGACAATAAATGTCATTTGGTTTTGAAATCAACACCTGGATCCGACAGAAATGACGAGTGGAGAATTTCTTTTTCCAAAGCTGAAGTCATTTTAGCTAAAAGAAAATCTCATTTTCAAAATAAGTGTTATTTATTGGCCAAATTTATGTATTATGCAAACCTTAAACAAATAGATGATCCAGAGACAGGCCGGCATCTTTCTTCGTATCTCCTCAAAACAACAATGTTACACATGTTGGAACAAACTCCACCAGAACACTGGAAAGATTGGGAAGAGAGAAAAAGTTATTGTCAAGTTGTCATCATGTTGTATGAGCGCCTTGCTGAAAGTTTATCCAAAGGATATCTACCATCTTACTTTGTTGATGAGATCAATTTACTTGGAGGATATCCTGAAAAGTATTTGAAAGAAATGCAGGAAAAGATCTTGGAACTCTGCAAAATGTGGTCAACTTTGAAAGGCGAGGAATACTTTCATGTTGAGATTAAAAAACTATTCAACAACATTAAAGATAAGATGACGAGGCCAGACGCAATAGATAAGGCAAACACTAATATGAACTCCTTCTTGCTAGATGGGCTTGAATTCTATGAACGGAATCCTTTTTACATTAACAAAGGTAATGATTATCACAAAAAGTTGCAGGATATTGCATCCAATCCTATTTATGAAAATGCAGTGAGTGAATATAAGAATCTCCATATTAATACAACCATTGATTCTATGATGTATGCTATTGAACAAATCTCAGATGATGATGATGATCTTCCAGATAGAGAGGAATTGCAAGAAATGTTTTCTTCTGGTTCAGTAAATTCAATCGATTCAATTGTTAATGCTCTTCAGGGTCGTGTTGAAATCCCAAAAAGCTGGGAAACTGATCAACTATCGAAGAAGATTGACGTGATCATTAAGTCGGAAAATAAAAAGTTGAAGAATCACCTCAAACATCTGGGACAACCTTGTTTTCAAAGTTCTTTTCAAAATACACAAATGTTAATGGATGCACAGGTTATTTCATCAAAAAGAATACAGTATTTAATCAACGAAGAAACCAGAAAATTTTCCAATGGGGAAGACGTTTCGAGTGAATCTTCTCTTGAAATCGATATTTCTAGCGAGGTCAAAAAAAAGTTGGGAAAAGTGTTTGGTGTATCGCCGGGCTCTAGCTTTGAGGACTCAGACGAATTCGATAGTATGGTGGAGGCGTATGATAACATCTTTGATAAACTCCCTGATGAACTCCCTGAATATCCATTATGTTCGCTGCCCGCCCACAAAGACGGATTTGATACAATCAGTCAGTTATCTTTGGATCTACAAATGGATAAAAATAAAAAAGGGTGTTGCATTTTACTCTAATATTTTTTGGGTCTACTAGACTGTTTTTCATAATAGATCCCTGACTCGATGGAGTGCCTAATAAGCAAATGGAAGGGTATGGGCAAGTAGGTACTCTTAGGTTCCAAATAAACGGGGGGGGGGGTTTGGAAAACTTTCGAGATTTTGATCAACGGGAGGGGGCTAATTGCCGGGGGGATGGAAATTGTACTTCTGAAAACCCAAAAATAAGGTAAATATAGGCTAAAATCAGGCTAGAGCAAAATAAGAGGCCTTCTCTTTGTTGACAGCTGAAAATGTTCTTAAAAATTAATAAACGGTGGGGGGCCTTTTTGGAACCTAAGACTTAAGAGTAGGGTGGCAACCACCCGTGCAGCAAACCTAATATTCCTCTTCCTTGGTCCCTGATATAAATTTTGATACACTTTTTTTTGTTTCAACGAAAAAACTTGCACTTGCACAAATTTTGATCAGTATTTTAGCCAGTTTTTGTATTAAAATGATTCAATATTTTGACTAGCAATTCTCTTATTTGACTTATTTATTTGCATAAGTGATTATTTTGATTATACTTTGAGTTACTATATCGATATTACTTTAAATCAGCTCTTTGAAAATTACTCTGAATTTTATTGGTTTTTTTTGGTTTAACCTTACCATTTTACGATTTTACAAATAAACGCCTTCTTCTTGTAAACGTAAGTAACAATTTTCAATAAACATCTCGCCTCAAGTAAACGCCCCCTTCGAATTCTTCCCTCAAGCGTAGGAGGGTGGTTATTTGAAACGTGGACGTTTCAACAGGAGTTGAATTTGTCAGTAATTGGTCGTTAAAGTCTTTTGATTTCTTTTATGAAATGTATCAAGCGAAGTTCTTAGGCTCGCCCGATGAAATACGACTTTTTAGTTTCTAGTTCATAAACCCAAAGAAAATCAACAAAACATAAATAAATAAATAAATAAATAAGCATAAATTAAGGCTGAAAATAAGATTTTCCTAATCATAATGATCCTCGACCCGATTTTTCCGTATGCTTATAAAAAAATAGTGTATATGAAGGAAAACTAGAAAATAATAATATTAATTTAGTATTTTAATATTCGAATCAACCATTTTGATCTGCTTCAGCAGTTAACATATTATCTGTACTCAAAAAATAATGAAAAGGCAAAATGAGGTTAATCACATTTACTTCATTAAGATTACATTGGTTTAAAATTATTTAATAAACCCCCTGCCTGTCCTAAAAACCAGAAAATTTATTTATTCGAAATAATAAGGTAACAATAGCTGTCAGCAGTGAACGAGTTTGGCCATCAATTTAAAGTGAGGAAATTCCCTGAAACCGAACTGCTGTCAAGTTGTGCAAGAAAAAGTTAATGGAAATTACTTTCTTTGTATCCCTTATAGAAAATCTCATTTATTCAAGTAGTTATCTATTGATATGATAATAATAAGCAGAGAAACCTAAGGGGAGAGAGTAATCTTATTAGCGTATCTTTGATCAAAATATAAGTAATTTACTTTCATATTGTTTTTTATCAACATAAATCTCTACAAAAGCCCTCTCTCTCTCAATTACTTGTTTAAATTCATTCGTTTACTGCAGAATAGAGCGATAAGGAATTGTCAAAACTTCTTAAGTTTGTTCAATTTTGCTGCAATACGAAACATTATTGGAATCAATATTCGTTGCTTTTGGTGACTCTGCTTTTATGTCTACCCGTAATAGTATCGCATATGTAGCATCTGTGGTATTTTTACTTATTCACTGGTGGCTCTCAGTTTGTTTCTTTGTTCGATATCGCTACCGGCATTTTCAAATTGTTGTGCTCACATTTTCTCTGAATTATGTTAGTAAAATAGTACGTGAAATTTGGTGGTAATTTGCTCGACGTACCGTATGCGAGACGAGAGTTCTATTCCCTCTAGGTGCTACGATTCACTTGGTAAATAAATGTACCTTCGCTTTGTTCATACCATGTGAGGGGATTTAGGTACTATACTCTACTACTATACAAGAGTGTGGAGAAATATGCCCGACTTTGTATCTGGGGTAGTGACGTTGCTAAAAAGCACCCGCGAGAGAAATCATCCTTTAATGCTTGTTCGAGTAATATCACCGAGTTTAGGGTCAACTATGTCTGGTGAGCACAATGATTTCCCTATCCTCTAGAATTGACAATTATCCCGAAATAGGGATGGGTCCATGTCGCTTTGCATCGACGAGATCATCCTTCCTTCCTTATTATTAGAAATTATTAAAAATAATCCGAATACAAAAAAAATATCGTTTGTTGATTTTTAAAATTGATGATATTTTTGTATTGAGATTATTTTTAACTAATGATAAGGAAGCAAGAATGATCTTGCCATTGCGAGGGGCATGGGACCGATCCCAAACTTCTTCGCTGTTGATATTTTACTGTATTCGATTTAATTATTTTTATTTAATATTCCTGTCACACTTTAGAGACCTTTAGAGAAAAAGAAACGCAAGCACAATGGCTACGTCCAATGACAATACATCTTATATTGATGAAATGTATAAGTATGATTGCAAGCAACGAGAACCGTTCAGTAATGATAAAAAGATAAGCCAAAATGATGGTGCTTTTATGACAGGAAGCGCAGCCGAAGGTGCGTTCATTTGTCGTGGTGTCTATGAAATAGTTACCAACATTGAAATGGATATCATGGAACCTTTTGCTAAAATCCCTGCCAATCAAAAGAACAATGTTTTAGAATCAACTAACGTTATCGGATATTATCGTGTGAAATGGAATGAAGAGTTGAGAGGATGTTTACAACAAGATTTCCATCAATCTTTATTATTGCTGGATAATAATTATAATCCGGAATATCTAGATGGTGAAAGCATTGATATCAATGGACGGGCCCTTTCGAATAACGATGGTGACGAAAGCACTGAATTAGGATATAAACATAACAAAGGGACACCGAACCTTTTCTCAGATGTGAATTTTGTGGTTCACATCGAAATTGATCATATAAAGTGCATTGAACTTGACTTTTGGCCGGACTTTTTGCATCCTTGGTTTGAACGGGAACGTTATTGGCCATCCCCTGAAATCGTCAAAGAAATTGACGACAATAAATGTCATTTGGTTTTGAAATCAACACCTGGATCCAACAGAAATGACGAGTGGAGAATTTCTTTTTCCAAAGCTGAAGTCATTTTAGCTAAAAGAAAATCTCATTTTCAAAATAAGTGTTATTTATTGGCCAAATTTATGTATTATGCAAACCTTAAACAAATAGATGATCCAGAGACAGGCCGGCATATTTCTTCGTATCTCCTTAAAACAACAATGTTGCACATGTTGGAACAAACTCCACCAGAACACTGGAAAGATTGGGAAGAGAGAAAAAGTTATTGTCAAGTTGTCATCATGTTGTATGAGCGCCTTGCTGAAAGTTTATCCAAAGGATATCTACCATCTTACTTTGTTGACGAGATCAATTTACTTGAAGGATATCCTAAAAGATATCTCAAGAAAATGGGTGAATTGGCTTTGGAGCTTTGTAAATTCTGGTCGACGTTAGAAGGTGAGGATAACTTTCATTGCACTATCAAAAGATTATACAGCGATATAAAGAATAAGATGGAGACGCCAGATGCACAAGCCAAAGTAGAAGGTGATATTAAATCTCACATGGAAAAGGCACTCGGAAATATTGAAAACAATCCCAAAACAAAACAAGCCTTCAGAATAGCTGCTAATGGGCTACTGGAGGATATTAATGTTCTTAAATCGCGTTCTAATATTGATGGTTTGACTACTAGTATTGATGCATTAAAACTTAGTGAACAGTTTAGGACAAGGCTCAATGGAGAATTAGGTACCGAATACCATGAAATGCAAATGCCTGATCAGTTTCGAGAGCAAATAGAAAAAGAGCATCAGCGACAAGCCAAAGATAACCAACGCTTCATCGATGATATTTCAGATGGAAAAGACGTATTTAAGACGATAAATGAGTCTATGAGTAAAACTGCTGATTATCTTCCTGCAGACCAAAAGGAAGAGTTCGTAGATGATGTGAATCGTGCTACAGTTCAAACTTCAAAAGCGGCAAAGGATATAAAAAGGATTAGGGAAACTGAACATGAAACGTTTATGAACCATCTTCACCAAGCAACGCATGGTCAACTGAATTCGCCTCAAAACATGGAGCAAATGGTGACGAACGCCTGTGATATTCACGCCAAAAGAACAACTCATTTAGTCAAAGAAAACATGAAAGAATTTCAGAAAGGACTTGATGATTTATTCCCATCAACGCCTTCTACAAGAGAAGAAGAATTAAGTCTTGAAAGGTTTAATAGAATATTTAACCCAGAGCTATTTGGAGAAACCTTGGGAAAGACCTTGGGGACCGAAGATGACAGTGAAGAGGATACGGTACTCCCTGAATATCCGGTATATCCAGTGCCAGGTGCCCGACAACCAGGAACGTTTGAATCCATGCACCAATACCCGTACGCAATACCCGGTATTCGAAGATTGAATCCTTTTCCAAATGTTGGATATCCGATGGGTGCTACTCTCCAACAACACCCGTACCAACAACACCCGTACCAACAACATTATCCGATGCAAACACAACCAATTGTAAGACTTGAGAATCAGCCGGTATATATACAGAACCAGCAACATGCTGTTGCGCCAATACATTCAGCGCATCATTCATTGAATGCGGGCCCTTCTTCGGACCCTTCAGCTCAAAAACTAATGAACAAGAATAAAACTGGGTGTTGTGTTTTAATTTAGGATTTATAGTCCTTGTGAAAGGGATTGATTGAGAAGCAGAGTAATTTTATGGTAAAAAAAGATTAAGATTACAAAGGCAACATTTTGTCTAGAATTTCTAGGTTTTTTAGAAATAAGGTAACCTCTTCCAAAAGAGTGTTGTATGTTGTACCGTAAGTTAGTCTAATGTCGACATCCCTCTTCTAATTTCGACATCCTTCTTTAGAGATAGAAATAACAGGAAGGTCGTAATCACCGATGGACTCCTCAACTGATAGCTCAGCAAAGAAAATAAACCAGCCGAGGCTGGAAGGTCAGCCAATAGAGCTTAGCTAGATAGCTTTAATAAGTGGGTTAACAGATGTAAGAGATGCGCTGAAACAGAGTAGACTAAATATGTTGAATAATGTACAAAATGTGAAACATTTGATAACTTGATTTAAAATTATGTAAAACAAGCCTGAGTGGGGGGCGTATGGCAATCTGAAATCCCGTCATCCCGTAGTTTTTTTTCACAAATACCGTTATCCCGTGTTTAAAAAAGCCTTATCCCGGATACCGTGAAACCGTACGCCCCCCCCCCCGCCTGAGAGCTCCTTCAAATCCACCCCCCCCCCCCCCCCCGAGAAGCTCAAAGTAGCCAGTAGCTGTACTTTTGTAAAATTTATCAAATTCCAATAACATTTTAACACCATCAATCCCCCTAGATCCAAACAAGAAAAATATGTTATTATTGCAAAAACTATTAAAAAGCAGCAATAAAAAGTATCAGAAAATTCAACATAAACAAAAACTTGAACAAACGGCTTTAAACCTTCAAAGGATGTAGAAAAAGAATCCCCTTGATGAAAATCATGTGTTTGATTTGCCGAGTTAAAAAAATAAATGACAGAAATTGAAGCTTGCAGCAATTTACACTGGAAATACTTTGGTACAACACTGACTTATCACATCTGACTATCGCTTGAGCCGCCATCTTGAAACTACATTATGATCTGTATAAACAACGCACGCTAAAAGTACCCAAAAAGTTAACCCGATCGGAAGAAAGTTTAGAAATCAAAGTGAGATCGGAAAATCGGATTTTTTTTTTGCCGTCTTATGGAGGAACTGGAAAATTTTACCTATTTGAATGCTCAGCTTAGGCTGACCAATTAGTTTTAATCAGCGATTCTGACCTTCCTATTATTCCTATTATTAAAGAAGGATGTTGAAATTAGAAAAGGGATGTCAACATTAAACCAATTAAACTTATGGTATGCATTTATCAAAAATTGGTAGGTTGATTTTTTACGTTTTTGATTTGAATTGAATTGAATTGAATTATTTTTTGTTTTAGATTAACTTGGTTAAGTTTTAAGTTTACCTTCCCCTTTCCATAAGGATAAGCTCAATGCCTAAGAATACAGAGTTCTGTAAATTTTGAACTGAAGAGGATGGCTATTACAATGCTGGACAAAAGGTTTGTAGACTTCTGCAATATTTGCAAAATACTTCAATATCGATCAAAAACAAGTTCCCAAGAGGCTCTGGGTGCTTTCCAAAGTCTTTCAAAATCTTTCAAAGTCACCCACTGCAGTCTAACCACAAGGGCTTGATTAACTGGCTTACACCAGTATCAAAACGCTGATTTTTTGCTTGTGGTTCCCTCAAAAGCAATTCAAAAGCAATGCAACGACTTCAAAAGTGTTTTTCTTAACTTCCATCCCCTTGCAGACACATTGAAGAGTTATTTTGCTCTATTTCTCATCATTTTTTACTGAAATTCCATTTGTCTACAACCTTTTGTCCGGCATTGTATTTCGGACACACCCGGTCTTGATTGTTGTAGATTTTATAATTAACTTTTATCGTAATTTGTTATGTCAGTTTTTTTTGTTTTTTTTTTACTTTTTGAAGGAATCATTGGTATGCTTTCTGAGAGTATTTTGTTATACTAAATATTCCTTATTGTTGAATTTTTCTTGTTGCTTTTATTAAATTTTTGAAATAAGTTGTCAAAAGATTAAAAGTGGAACTTTTATGTATGTTGCCCGGCAGCTATCACCAGTCAATTAGAGTATGGAGCACAGTGGGTTCGATCCCTGGAGATACCGCAAACTCAGCATGTTAGCATAGATAAGGTAATCTTGAGAAAGCAGTAAGTAGCTTGGATGGTGAGAGTGTGACGCTTTACCTCAGCATTCAGTCTCTCAAGTTTGTCACAAATAAAAAATGGGATAGCTAGCTTTCAGACTCAAGGCCTGATAAGGGCGTTATCCAGTATTAGATCGGGCGGAGATTTTATGCAATAAAATCTTGTTGCGCTCAAAGCGACAGCCTTGATTTATGTAATTTATGCAATAATTAAGCCGCACACCTTGTTCGCCGATCATAAAATGTTGAGTGGGTAGCGATGAAAATATATCTGATAAGCGACTGATATTGAACCAAAGAATGATACACAGTAAAATATTTTTCAGATATTTTAATTAAAATCATTAAATTTACCATACAAATATTGCGAGCGGACTATAAACTACATTCATGTATGTGAAATAATGTCCTGAGAATCATTTTGCATTGTTAAATCAGAGAATAGCACAACGGCAATTCGAATTCTTTTCATTTTCTGACTTAATATCAATACTCATCCACTGTAGAGTAGCCCACCTGGCTTCAGGTTTCCCCCACTTTCTCTCCATTTTCCGATATTCTTTCCTTAAATAATTATGAAAATTTCTGTCCATTGCTAAATTGTCACAATAACTCACTTTTGCTTCTGGCCGTTCGAGAACACTTTCCACGGAGTTAATTGGCTTTGAATAATTATCTGTTTTATCATCTTTATCGTTGTCTCCTTTTTCTCTTTGGGAAGGATGAGCAAAAGGATTAAATCGTTTTGGAGTATTCCAAATGTTATGAATGAATCTGACGTGGTTTGACATTTCCTTCAAATACTTCCCAGAATATCCTTCAAGTAAATTGATCTCATCAACAAAGTAAGATGGTAGATATCCTTTGGATAAACTTTCAGCAAGGCGCTCATACAACATGATGACAACTTGACAATAACTTTTTCTCTCTTCCCAATCTTTCCAGTGTTCTGGTGGAGTTTGTTCCAACATGTGTAACATCGTTGTTTTGAGGAGATACGAAGAAATATGTCGGCCTGTCTCTGGATCATCTATTTGTTTAAGGTTTGCATAATAAATGAATTTTGCCAACAAATAACATTTGTCTTGAAATTTTGATCTCTTTCTGGATAAAATGACTTCAGCTTTGGAAAAAGAAATTCTCCACTCGTCATTTCTGTCGGATCCAGGTGTTGATTTCAAAACCAAATGACATTTATTTTCGTCAATTTCTTTGACGATTTCAGGGGATGGCCAATAACGTTCCCGTTCAAACCAAGGATTCATAAAGTCCGGCCAAAAGTCAAGTTCAATGCAGGGAATACAATCTAGCTCGACATGTAGACCTTCATCAATATCAGTGTAGATATTCGGTGCGCCTTCCTCGTATTTTTCGTGTCCTTGGACTTTCTGGAAATGATACAGTAACTGACTATCCAAATGCTCTTTATCCGACTTATTTTCAGGAACTAAACTTGAACATTTAGGATCTATACATGATATAAATTCCTCGTTCCATCTCAAATGATAAAAGCCGACATTTTCCATTGGTGTTAAAACTTTCTGACGTATCTCTTCTCTGATGCATGCTAGAGGCTTCATAATATCGATTTCGATATTTGGTTTATTTTCATACACGCCTCGGCATATGAATGCCCCTTCAACAGCACTTCCAGTAGGGAAAGAGCTATCTTCTCGAAAACTGAACCAAATATCACGTAAGCTACCACAATGACTGTTATCATAACTGTATATTTTATCGATATATTTTGTAGGATCAACAGCTTTTGATGAATAGAATATGCTCATTTTTCTTTTTAGCTATTCAACAACTAAGTTACAACTTTCTTCCTTCGCGTCTGAGTTTTTAAATCACTTTAATGGAAATCACTTCTTTTATCAACACAGAAATGATTGCAAGCTAATCACTTTTGCACTTTTTGTTTTTAAAGAGACACTTCGTAATATCGTCATTGCAGTGCGGTATCGAGTTTCCATGAAATTTTTTCTTGATTGCGTATACGTGTTTAATATATCGCTAAACAACGCTATGATAGATCAAATACATGCATTTGTTTGCATTTGTTTTGTGTTCCCAGAAAACATTTCTTGTCATTGCCTATTTTATACAATAGTGTAAAAAGAATGACCCGCGAACAAATCTGTTAAATTATTTACATTCCTTAAAAATCTTTGTGCTCTAAAATTGTCTTCTTAGCACACTAATTGCCGTGCTTCTGATTTTCTTTTATCCACCTGATGAAATTGAGACTAGAGATTTATTAACATTTAACCCAATAACCCGATCGCCTTAACTGTATATCTCTGTCAATAGTATTGCGTTAAAAGCCCGAAAGGCTATAGAGGAATCTTCAACCGTTCTCAGGCAAGTAAAAGCCTAGACTAGTAAACTAGTCGGTCATTACTTATAACCTTATAATAAAACTGTCAATGAAATAATGTAAACACTAATTAAATATTCAGCGTGCGCGAGAGAAAAGGAAAATAACCGACTAGAAGCTACTTCCAACGCCTTTTTTTCTTCACCTAAAATCGTAAGGAGAGACATACAGATTTCTGTATGTCTGACCCGTGCGGGATTGCATTTATTTTTCTTTCTGTTTATTGCGTTTTTGGAAATGCTCATTTATTAATATGTTCCCATGTTCAATGTAACTATGAAATATCATTTAGTCAAAAAAGTAGGATGGATTCTCAAAAACCTAAAAAAAGTTGTATAATTAAACAACGTTTTTTGAGGGAAGAAGCTTCTAGTCGTTGAAATTCAGAAAAGAGACGCAACTACTTCACCCCTTCGATTCTTTTTATTTGGAGCTTGATTTTTTGTATACGGGGCTGTTTTCAACGACTAGTTTACTAGTCTAGTAAAAGCCTTGAGATTGGCGGATTAGAATGAACGATTGAATCTAGCTTTTTCTTTGTTTTCACTCGGCATATTTTTCGAAATCTTTCGATACATTTTACTTTCAATCTGGCGTTCGTACGTGAAAACCGCTTGAGCTTTTTGTTTAAGATAAACCGTTTTTGGACTTGAATTAGACCCAAAGAGTATCGCCAATTTGAAATATTGACGTCATAAATTATAAAAAATTTGAGCAAATGATAATTGACGTCAAATATATTTTTTAAACGCGTTGCTAAGAAGCTGCACGTTGAAGGGAAACTTCAGTTTGAATTTTGGAGATATAGTAGAGTGACTTATCAGTGAAGAAGAGCCATTAATATGGCTCACAGAAGATTAGTTACTGCAATTAATGATAATTATTCAATTAACGATGACAATTACCGTTCAACTCGATTCAAAGTGGCTGCTAAACGAAAATTATCAAATACCAGTTGTCGACTTTCCGACGGTAGAAATAACTACCAAATAAACAGCGTCCAACATGTCACAGATGTTAATGGATTGCTCTCTTCCAAACCCTCAACATATCAACAAGGTAACATAATGACTGCTTTTTAGTTCTCCTTTTCACATAAATGTCTCCATTATGGACCTTCTACCTGAAAGCTTCTTTGCCGTGGTTCTCCTTGTATACTTTCTCTCGGGATATTAAATAGATTTTGTAAAATGAAATTATTTTTCAATCCATATAGTGATCCTTTCCCAATTCTTCCCACTATCTCTGAGCCTTTTGCAGCTTCCTTGCTCTTGTAAACTCTGTGTTTTAAATTTTCTTGTGACATTTATCTCAATACTTGGAAATGACGTAGTCAGAAAAAACACATCATCTTTCTAATGAATATTTCGGCCAACTGGCCTTTTTCAACATCTTGGAAATGATACAGTTATATTCTTGGTTAGTTTTGCAGCTTATTTTTATTCAACCATTTAGGCTTTTTCATTTCATTAGATTGATTTTCATGATTTTTTGTTGATATCATGATAATGTGCGTACACGTATTATGTGATTGATATACTGTGAGCTTGACCTTGAACTTTCTTTATAGTGACGTATGTTACACCACGCAAACAAAACATTCTTCAGCGGTTATGGCGAAGATTGAAGCGCGACAAATTGCGAAAACTCGCCAAGAAAATAACAAACGCGGAAGAAACCATCGCGATTGACCGACGATGGTATCACAAATTGATTTGGTGCAGAGGCGAGACGGATCCAGATGATCTGCTAATGGAAAA
Source organism: Clytia hemisphaerica (assembly GCF_902728285.1). NCBI lineage: Eukaryota > Metazoa > Cnidaria > Hydrozoa > Leptothecata > Clytiidae > Clytia > Clytia hemisphaerica. The sequence continues at coordinate 326,770 of NW_027104588.1, forward strand.
TTCTGTTCACCCACCCCCGGGTTTCAAAGAAAGCGATCATATCGTTATTGGTGAGTACAGACATACATTGATTTCTATTTTCTCTTAATTTTATCAATCACAGTGTCCTCTCCGTTGGAAATACGGGACAAGTATTGAAAACACGAGTTCTTTGGGATTGTCGGCGGCATCCTAAATCCTTTTCAAACTCGAACGAAATCATTAGGTCCTCTCAGCTTAAAAATAAAGTACCCTATTTTCTCCAAATTAAACTTGAAAATACTATTGATTATTTTTAAGAAAAGTAGAGGTTCAGTCAGAAAGTTTTTAAAATTTCGGTCATTTTACTGTCAAATACCAGGATATAAGAAAGTGCCTTCCAACAAGACAATGGATGGATAAAAAAATTCCTAATCAGATCAAGGAACCGATGTCTTTCTTCGATTTAGAGGAACATTTAGCTAGACTACTCCAATCCAAATCTATCAATTAGTTGTCCACTTCGTATCAGTTTAAACCATAGCATTTTATATACATTACACATACATAAGATATTCAAAACTTTCTTTTAACCCTTTAAGTGCCGATGTCGTATATATACGACATGGGCTATATAGGAGGGCGAAGCCCTCCTGTAATGCCCAGTTTGAGTTAGAAATCGTTATTTTTGGTCGAACTCGTAGGAATTAGATTGTCCTTTATGGTCAAGCAAAAAAAAATTCAAAAGTGAGTCTTTCCAGCGAAATTTTAAGCAAAAAAGTCAAAAAATTGCAAAAAATTGACAAAAATTCACTTTTTTGAGATTCTGACCGTTTTTTGACTATTTTTGGTCAACGAGTGATCCAAGAACCTCCAAATTTGGCCCTGTTTTACTTTATTCTGTCTTCTAGTGAATTGATTTGAAATTTTACCACTGGGCACCTTTTCATCAGTTCAGTCAGGTCCGCGCAGTGGGCCTGACTGCTTTTATTCCCTAACCTACCCCCCCCCTTGGCCGCCGCCCACCACGCCCTTCCTAAATCGGGCGGCGCCGAAGGCGCCCAAAAGAAAGAAGAGACTCTAAGCTATCCAACGAGCTATATACGAGCTTCTAATTCCTCCTAGATCAGGAGATATAAGCCCTTAAAGTTTGAACTAGCGATTTTTTAAAAAAAACTTAGAAAAAAGGACCCTGGCACTCAAAGGGTTAAAGAAAAATTGCAAAAATTATTTTTTTTTTAGATTTCTCAATTTTTGGCCTAAACTCACTCAAAAATGCTGAAAAACACCAAAAAATCACATTTTCAAAATTTTTTTTCACTTTGTTTAACCCTTTAAGTGCCGATGTCGTATATATACGACATGGGCTATATAGGAGGGCGAAGCCCTCCTGTAATGCCCAGTTTGAGTTAGAAATCGTTATTTTTGGTCGAACTCGTAGGAATTAGATTGTCCTTTATGGTCAAGCAAAAAAAAAATTCAAAAGTGAGTCTTTCCAGCGAAATTTTAAGCAAAAAAGTCAAAAAATTGCAAAAAATTGACAAAAATTCACTTTTTTGAGATTCTGACCGTTTTTTGACTATTTTTGGTCAACGAGTGATCCAAGAACCTCCAAATTTGGCCCTGTTTTACTTTATTCTGTCTTCTAGTGAATTGATTTGAAATTTTACCACTGGGCACCTTTTCATCAGTTCAGTCAGGTCCGCGCAGTGGGCCTGACTGCTTTTATTCCCTAACCTACCCACCCCCCCTTGGCCGCCGCCCACCACGCCCTTCCTAAATCGGGCGGCGCCGAAGGCGCCCAAAAGAAAGAAGAGACTCTAAGCTATCCAACGAGCTATATACGAGCTTCTAATTCCTCCTAGATCAGGAGATATAAGCCCTTAAAGTTTGAACTAGCGATTTTTTAAAAAAAACTTAGAAAAAAGGACCCTGGCACTCAAAGGGTTAAGAAGGACGAATATATTTTTGGAGAAAATTATGATGGAAAAAAAAATGTTTGGATATTGTGGAGAAAGTCTGATAAATTTTTCTAATCTGGGAGGGTCTTGTTCCAATTTAAAGAGGAGGATTCCTTACTGCTTTTAGATCAAAACTCTCTAGCTACGATTCTTATTTTATTTTCGTTGCAGCTGACGAAACATTGGTTATCATTGGTAAGCAATTACCAACCAATGAAGAAGATACTATTTCTCTCAGGTCTTCACTTTCGGATGGTTCATCTGATGAAGATAAAGATGAAGATGAGAAACTTCTGGATTCGTCCAGACTCCGTACACCAGCTGAACAACAAGGTCTTCTCTCGCAACAAGGCTTCGAAATTGAAGCTGTTGGAATTGGAAGTGTTGTGTATTTCCCACCGGTCGAAAACACCATTTTCGCAAAAGGACGACCTCTTCCAAAAATCGAAAAGAAAGGACCGCATCCTTGGTCTTATCAACTTTCTGATGACAAAAAGGAACACACTGCCGCCCAAGTGGATCCTAAACCAACCGCCTCACGCCCTTTACCAAGAATCGAAGAACATCGATCAAATGTTAAATTGAACAAGACGGTAAAAGATTCTATGGACAGTGGAATTGATGAGTTCGCTGATGAGGCGAATGAAGAAATTGAGCGCGCGATGCGCGCGGCGTGCGGACGGAAAATCCCCGCGAAGAAAAATAACAAAAAGCGGGAGGAATGGTTGCTCTGCCAAACACCTAACTTGGAGAAAGGTCCATCTGGATTTTCATGGCAATTAGATCACAAATTGACCGGTCCATGTCATAGAGCTAGTACCCCTCGACCACAATTAACAAGCAGTACATTACGTCCAATGAAACGCCGAACAGTTGTAGAGATTTCTCTTGGACAAGAATTGGCTCAGAAAAAGAGGGATCAATTGATCGAACTTCGAAACACGAAGATCCACGATAGACAAGAACGCTTCCTTGGTTCACAAGAAACAAAAGAACTAGACCACGAAGTCCATAAACAGAAGTTGATCAATGACCAGAGAGAAAAGGAGAGGCATCTCAAAGAACGTCTTGAAATTGCCAAACAAAAGAAGCCAAAGAAGGGTTCAACTGATGCTAAATTAGCTTTCGCTCGGCAACGACGCCAACAACAAGCTAAACTTGAAAACCAGGTAGGTAACCATCTTCCTTTCGTATAAGTATGTGAAGTCTGTCTCAATATAATCTGTAGTGGAGACATGAAAATGACGATCGTAGCACAATAATCGACCGCCGGTTTCTTTCATAGTGGTACGCTAATCTCGTTTTGCATTGACTCATTACTTTGTCTACCATTTACTTTCGGTTATTTTAACTAGATTACCCAGGTGTTTCTCTTTTTTTTCCCTGAATGTCTTTTATTCGGAATTGAATAATCGAGACATGAAAAATGACTATATTGTAATCTGTTTTTAATGAATAATCTAAAATGTACTGGAGATGACATGTTTATCTGGTACATGACATGTAAGCGTTAATAATGTGCGCGCGCTCTTTCGTGAGCGTGATGCGTGATGGAAGGCGGTCGTTTCAGTGTGGTCGTTTCAGTGTGGTTTACATCCACCCTGTGACCCAGTAATACAAACACTTCATTCAAATTTTGATGCCACAATATTAACCCTACATTGATCCTTTCAATTGATCTTATCTTTTTAACTTTCATTTTCAAAATAAGTTATCGTCCGACTCAAAAGGAAGGCTGAATCGAGCATCTATATAGAATTTTCCTGTTAGAAAGTGGAGCCGTGTCTCTAAATATAAACCTTTGGGATATGGTGTTGTTGAATACGTTGGTAGACTTTGCGCTCACAGAATAATCGAAAATGTCCGTTCAAGTCTTTATTCAAAGTTCAATGCTTAATCCACGTATGTTTTTCATTCTTTCAGGGAAAAAAGTCGACAGTTGGTAATGTACAAGTCTCATCCACTAAGGCAGCTGGTTTCCGCTCAAATACTCAAAAATCGAAAAAAGTTTTTGTGTCTTTTCAAGCATACGAGGATACGCCGCTTCCCGCCCTCCTGCAAGCCAAAGACACATCCACTGGACCCAAAAATACGTCGGGATCGAACATGAGGGTCCACACACCAGGCCCTGTGAACTCACGTGTAATGGGATTGATTAAGAAACCGAAAGTAAAACAGATGCCAGCAGATAAACCAGTTAAGAAGGTTCCTTCACTCACATTAGCAAATCGCACTAAGATATCACGTGCTGTTTCATTCGAACGAGTCTCTTCCCCAGTCCACTCAAACGCTTATGAAGCTACAAGAGAGCAACGTAATGCTCATTTGAAAAAAGTCATCTCAGACATTGACGTAAACGCCAAAGCACCCGCCCAAAAAATGGTTCCACCCTTACTGAAAAGCGCCCCTGTTCAAAAACGATTCCCAGTCGCCATGACAATGAAAGAAGCGATCCGAAAAGCGGAAGAAGCAAGGAAGGAACGTGAAGAGCAGGAGAAGGAACGAAAACAACGAGAGAAAGAGGAGGACCAACAATATTGGAAAGAGTTCGATAAAGATTGGAACGATTTTTATTCCCTTGACGAGGAAGAACAACAAATTGAAAGTTCTTCTACAGACTACACTGAATATGAATTTTAGAGACAAAAAAAAATTTATAATATACTTTTTAAATACTTTTAAATTTTTTCAAATTACTTTTTTAAATACTTTTAAATACCTTAAAAAATTAAATAATATATAAAAATAATTTTTAGCTTTGTAAATATTTTTTCTAGTTCTTCTTTTTTAATATATCATAAAAATCAATCATCAGCTTGTTCTTTGTCTTTGGTCGCCTATTTTGATTTTAAAACTCCAAGATCTTTTCATCTCCTACCTCATATACCCTCGGTTTCTCTGTTGATTACTTGTACATGCTTTTTTATAAGAATATCATTTTTGAAAAACAGGATCAGTTATATTTTGGAATCAGCTCAAATTATGTTTGTAATATGCTTTTTTCCGAAAATTATTCATTTAAAATGTACACAAACTATGACCAATGATCACTGATATGCTTTTGCTCATTTTTTCACCAAATCCAGGGTTCAGTATGCTTATATCTTTATGTTTATATAAAGAATGGTATTTAAAGTTTACGCTGTATACATATTTTTGTAAGCAACCAAGATTTTGGGGCTCAGGTTCGACGTGCTTAGCGTTCTAGCTCAATTTCTGAGAAATGTTCCATGGCCACCCATTATATTATACCGTATTAAGTCATTGACTTTGCCACAATTAGTTAATCTAAAAAGATTTTCATTTAAGAGATAAGCCAATAAACCATGGTGCTTACAAAAAATGTGTTAGGTGCTCCTCTTTTCAAAATGGAGCTGTGACGGATGGAAGCCCTGTACCAAACTCTTCTTTGTTGGTAATAGTATCGTGCACTTTTAAAGTCACGGTTACGTTTTGAAAGACTTTGTCCAACTTCTTTTGCATATGCAAGTCCAACCGACACACGACAAAATTTGTTCATCGTATTTGTATTCGAGATAAATCGAGGGGGACGGTATAAAGTAAAGTTGGCATGTCTCCAAAATCACCGTCGTCTGTTTAGGTAGGGCCGTACATCAACTATCGACTTTGTTTTGTATCGATTTCACTTACCGTCGCCCTCGATATCCTCCGATACATAAACTCGGTAATACAGACTAGCTGACTGTAGTCCCAACAAAAACATTCGAAAGACTGTCTAAATCTACAATGCTCTCGCATGCAAACATAGGTCTTAGGTATTTGCGGACGGTAAGGCTCGTTTTTTTGACCTTCCAAAGTCTCTCAAATACAAAAACAACAAAGAGTCTCGAGGGAATGAAAAGTATAAAAAGTCAAAAAAATTACCTCTAAGGTTGGGGAAATTTTTACATAATGGTCTCTGTAAGGGTCATTTTCGCAAAAATTTAGTCCCTCCAAGGGTCGCCTTCTGAGGTCCGCTTTGCACATACCCGGCACCTCTCCTTCCCCGGATACTCGCTCTGTTTCTCCAATCTAGTTTGAATTATCCTCGATATTTTAGAGGACGAATGCATACATCAAGGACATCATCAAATATGTACCCACAATGGGCTGGTGCTGGTGGTTTGCTGGTTGGGGTTTCCTCAAACGAAATTGGAAGAACGATCAAACGCAAATGCAAAAACATATCGATGCATGCAAACAGAACAAAACTAATTACTCGGTATGTGATTGAATTAAATCTTTTGACTTTTTCGTGCGGTGACATAGCTTAAATAAACTGTAAAATAATACAAGTATTCTCACGCTAAGTAGAGCCCTTATTCAGCATTTTAACTTAAACGCTGGAGTTTCCGGGCAAAACGCTGTCGGATCTTTTATTTGGGGAGGGTCTTAATTTGTTTTAAATCTTGGCGTCACCTCATCTAAATGGTAAAAATCCCCGGGGGGCACTCGATTCAAAAGCGACCATACGTGCGGCCCAAAACGAGGCCTTTGAAATCTGATCCTTACAGTGCAGGGAAAATTTGAGCGAAAAATCTACCCTTTTTGACCATTTCCAGGCAAAATATGGATTTTCGAAATTTTACACCCTTTGAGTGCAATTTTTCGCACCTTTGCTGATTTCGACCCTTACAGTGCACTTTGGGAAGCTTGGAAAATATACCCTTAAGGGCCGCTTGTATGGTAGGTCATTTACCTTGAGTCCCCCCCCCCATGTTCCTTGTTTCAGAAGAAGTCTATACCAGGAACATCCAGAGGTATTAACCCTCCAGTTTTACGAATCGTAGCGGCGCCCGTAGTCCTCAATAAGTTAAATTGATAACGTGACAATATAGTCATTTCATTTTTAGAATTAAAAAATAGGAGACATATAACTTGGTCAGATTACCATTATGAATATCATATTATTTTTATATAAGATAGCTACTACCTAACTGAAAATGTTACAATTGTTCGTTTTAGATAACACTCTTTTCAGAGGGTACGCGAAGGACTGAGGAGAAGTTGAAAGCTAGTCAAGAATTTGCCATCAAGAATGGAAAGAAACCGTTGAAATATCATTTGTATCCAAGAACGAAAGGATTTGCTGTCGTCGTTCATAATCTCAAAGATCACTGTAAGAACTGGATATCTTTCTCCTGGGATACTAACGTTGTTTCGACGTACGTTTACCCGTACCCGAGACCCCCAGTATAGTTTATTTTTCTACCTCATATTCCCTTGTGTTTTTCATTGCAGTTGAAGCAATATATGATGCAGAGATAGCTTTCCCAGAACCGAAAAAGTCGACAGTTGCTGCTTTATTTAATAAAGGTGTTGTTGAAGTACATATTAATCTAAGGTAACTGGATAATTTCCACTAGATTTTTGTTCTTGATGCCGTGTTTTTAAAGAGCTAGGGAATCTACTTTTTAACAAATCAGTTTTCAAACATCGATCAGCATCGATACTAAGCAACTCAAACCCCTACTTACCAAATTATTTTTTCTCTGTCTTCAACAGGCGTATACCAATGAGTGAAGTAAAATGTCAAACTGAAGAAGAAGCAGCTGAATATTGTGTCCAACTCTATCAACAAAAGGTAAAAATTTCCCTAATTCGGCCAAAATTGGCCAAAATATCGTCTGCAGTGGAAAATTATACTCCTGCTTTTCTCCCCGCTGAACATAATCAAATAAACGAATCCTCACTGCAAAATATTTTTGATTTTTTTCCAACCCCGTTTATTCATCACTTAAAAGTACATTGATTTATAATAGACTATGTTATAGTCTAAGACGAATTCGAAAAATAAAGAATAACCTCATACACGCAAATTAGCAGTCGGGCGGAAATTTTGTCCGCGCGGGCGAAAAATAGTCGGAGGGGCTCAATGTCACAGACTCTATTTTCCGCCGCGCGTCCTTTTAGATCGAATTAGTAAAGAGTCAACTGTAAGAGAAAGTCGAGGATTAGTTTCCTGAAACCACTAAAGTGAAAAGGGTATTCAATCAATCTATGATTTATCGTTTATAGGACGAACTGATGGAATATTTCGAGAAGAACGGGAAATTCCCTGGTGAGCGGATCAACTTGCCGCGTACTCCATTTCATCTCTACTTGTTCATATTTCACAATGTATGGGCTGGTCTTTTATACGCATCACTGATCAAATATTGTGTTGCACTCTATGGTTCGCCGGCTGTGCTGACATTTATTGGTTGTATTGGATTATTAAGTAAGCTTGTTTAGATTTGAAGACTCTTTACCTCGTTTCCTACTCGCATCGAGTTCCATTCGATTATCTGTTGTGCCATCCCTCTTATTCTCTCTTCCTCTCTCTCTCTTTCTCTCTCACACCCTAACCCTCTCCTGGATTATATCTTTCGAACCACACATCGCGACCAAGGTTAAGAAGGCAAATAGTATTGTTGGTTTGATTCACAGAAGCTTCTCTTACCTAAATAAAGATATGTTCAAGACCCTATACACAACGCGTGTTCGTCCTCACCTTAAATATGGCCAAGCAGTCTGGACACCTTACTTGAAGAGAAAATCACAGCCGTAGAAAATATTCAAACGAGAGCGAGTAAGTTGATCGATGGTTTCTAGAACTTAGAACACCAAGAACGTTTGCGAGGACTCGATCTTCCGACGGTTGCATATAGACGAGAGCGGGACGATATGATTGAAATATATAAACATTTCAACGTCCACAATAGATCTTGACTACACAAAACCTTTCAGCACCAGACGCGTGTCACAAGGAACCATGAACGCGACCTTCAACTCGTTGAGCGAATCCCAAAAGATGGTGTAAGAGGTGCCCAATTCAAGTCATTTTATTATCGAACAATTTGGTTCTTGGAATAATCTACCAGCCGACGTCGTCAAATTCAAAACCGTGTTCCAATTCAAGGTTAACCTAGACAAAGCATGTAAAGAAAGACCGCAAAGATTTCAGCAACCAAACGGGATATAAGCATGGAGGTATAAAGAAACAGGAGATGCTTTGCTATTGATTGAAATAGGATTACGATTAAAAAAGTTACGATGTATGCATGCTCATAATCTCATATATCGTGCATTTTTAATAAACTCTTTTATCCATAGGTGAAACCTTATTGGCTCATTTAAGCTTTAGAAATTAGATGAGAGGAGATTCATTGTTTCTGACATAAGTGTAAGAAAATATCTGGACTAAAGAAAGGCCTGTAAGCTTGGCAATCCTTCATCAAATGGGCTTTTCCAGAAAAAAAACGTACACCCCCTGTTGAGGGGGTCCAACCTTTTGTATGAGCTACCCCTGGAATTCCAACTTAAAATATTGTCCTCCCTTTGTAATTCTAAGAAACTTAAGGGTCAAAACCCTCTGGAATTCCGAATTTTTGTGGGTTTTCAAACAATACCCCATGGAATTCCGCTTATTTTTAATGGATTTTTGTAAACTCCTATGGAATTCCGCAACATTTCAAACCTTACCCCCTCGACAGGGGGTGTACGGTTTTTTCTGGGAAAGCCTAATGATAAGATCTTTCGATCAATGTTTTCTTCAAGGTAAACTATTGATTGATGCTTTCCTCCAAAATTCTCCTGCGACTTTCTTTCTACAAATTGAGTCTGAAATCGTGTGTGCTTATAAAGAACTTTTTATTTTCTGGCTCGAGAAAATATCTTTTCAAAACAAAATTTAACGGATAACGAAATTGAACATAACTTGTTTCGTGGACGAAGTTTTATTTAATTTTCGTATATTAGAAGGCTAGAAATCTTCAATACTGATAGTAAGAATGTTCAGAGCAAACTCAAGTTCTACTAAAAAGCCTAATTTCATCGGACGAGCTTAGAATTTCTTTTGATATATTTCATAAAAGAAATCAAAAGAATTTAACGACCAATTACCGACACATTCAAATCCTGTTTATCTTTGCGGAAATGCAGAAATGCCTGCGAAGGGGAATTCATTAATCAAATAAATAAATAAATAAATGAATAATGCAAGTTTTTGTAAATCAGCTTTATTGAATAATAAAGACCCCCTACCAATCAAACTTTAACCTTGGCTTTAAAAGAGTTATAAATGTGAGTGTTGTTTATTACTTAGTGATTCAAAGGAGCTTCTTAAGTCAAAGAAGGAGAAAGATATTTTTATGGGGTATGAGAAATGTAGTTTGTTAGTTCATTCTGTGCAGAGTAGCAAGTCGATTCTGTTTATTTTATAAAAAATTGACAGTCCGCACGTATCACGATACAAGACTCTCGAAAAAGAAAGGATATAATGAAAAGTCATACCGCCAGACGGTGTCAATCGAACAACTTCGAACAAAAACCGCAATCGAACCAATCGAACGTAATCGAATCTTAATCGAACAGCCGATTCCTGGGTAATATTCGATTGTGTTCGATTGCGTTCGACAATCTAATTGCAATTATTCGATTGCGTTCAATTGCGTTCGATTGATTCGGCGTTCGATTCGTTCGATTGACACCGTCTGGATACCGCGTTGGAAAGGTAATTTTAAAGGATTGTTTGAATGATTCCAAAAATGAAGACCGAACTGCTGGAGCTGGACCGAAAAATCCTGACTTTAATCTTTTCTCTGATTTCAAATATGTATTCAGATTTTTCATGTTTTTCTTGGATCAAAAGTTACAGCCCTCCAAAGTGGGTCTTTTTTGCCAATTTTCAGAGAAATATCAGAAAGTTATAAATTAAAGATTTTTGGTCAACATTAAAGCTTTCAAATAATCCACTCACAAAATTATTTTTCATTCGCGATATTCTTTTCTCCTTGGAGATCAATAGCGAGTTTATGTATTCGAGATAAATCGAAGGAGACGGTATAAAACAAAGATGACATGTCTCTATAATCGCCGTTTACGTTGCTCGACGACGGTAAAAACACCAAAATACCATCGTCTGTTTAGATAAGCAAAGGCGATATAGCCGCACATCAACTGTCGACTTTGTTTTGCGTCGACTTTGTTTTGCGTCCACTTCACTCACCGTCGTCCTCGGTATTCTTCGATAAATAAACTCGCTAATTTGTGAAATTGTGCCGACTGACAATTTTTTTGGGCCAGACTTTGGAAGTAAGAATTATGTTTTTCTCAACAACAAGAGCTAAGAGCATGCACATATATGGATTAGATAAGGTTAAAAGTGTGATAATATTGTAATATGAAATTTTATCAAGTTTTGCGAGTATTTGATTTTCTGCAACAGTAGCGAGGTAGGGTAAAATTTAGAATTTTACATAATTTAGGTCATTTCCCTCTAATTAAATAGGCTCTATAATTCGAATCTTTCTGTAATTCAAACTTGGAAAGTTCAAAGCAGGAAAGACCTATATACAGTAGAATCTCCATAACTCGAACTCGCACGGGGAGCACAATTTAGTTCGAGGTAAGAAAATTTCGAGTGAAGGAGTAAGGTTTATAAGTCATATTTGAAGGGGCGAGACAATTTGTTAGAGTTAAGGAGACATTCGAGTTATAGAAGAGTAAAAAAACTCCACTGTACTACGGTACTTTTCGTGATTAAAGTCTTTCTCTAGACGATGTTATCCTCCGTTACAGTGATATTGAAGGCGGGAAAATATGGCGTTATGGCGGTATACGGGAAAAAATCGGCGGGAGAGTTTCGAAGACTGGCAACTCTACCGACTGTAAACTATTTTCGGCAAAAAAACCCGTTTGCGAATTTTATTCGGCTTTGGGCTTTTTTCTTAGATAGTGATTCGTCTTAGACTATAACATAGTCTAGTCTTTCTCTAATTCGGAGAAAATTTGGGTCTCTTGAGGATCGGATTATAGAAAGCCAACTGTACTTAATTCCCACACACACGGCAATGTGTCTATACTTTACTGCTTTTTGTTTTCGAGTAGGTAATAAGACAAAACCATAAAATGTGTCATATTGTGACGCGGTTCTTTTCATTGGTTGTCATCGTCGTATGCTTTCTCAAAACAGTCGGTGCCAGAGAAAAGGACTGTGTTACACTCGGTAGCAATCAAATAAAATTTTGTGATGTGACGAAATTTTGGCAACCGAGATCATGGGTTGTTGATGGGACATATGCCTTTGAGAAGATTGTCTACTTGCCTCCCCTGTGCGCCCTTATCGTTTACGTTATTGGGTTGATCTACTGCGGGAGAAAGTTTCGGTTAGTTTACATCAAATTTAAAGATGTTACCGATGATATCCCGATGGATACAGAACTTTTTATTGGATTCGTGCAGAAATGGATTTTCCCGAAATTAAAATTGTCAGAGACGAGCAACAAAAGGTTGTCTTTTTCTATGTTTTGGTTTATTGTTCCTGTTTTCAAAATGGCGTATGACATTTACGACATTTTCTCAGATTGTTATTATTTTTGGGAGATTGAAAATGTCGACGATTCTTTCCTCGATAAGAATATTTACAGAAACGTTCACGTTAACAATGGAATCTTTGCGTTTGCCATCTTGGGTGCGCTTAAGTCTGTACTCGTCATTTGGTTATTCAGCACTGTTATCGACAAGCTTGCAGAAGATCTTCAGGATTTGAAACGCGGAGCTGCGCTTGAGAATAAGAAAATTCTGACGATCAGTAAAGAGAAGCATGCGTTTCTAAGACAACCAATTTTCCCAGCTGTGGCTTTAGTTTTCGAAGATGCACTCGAACTACATTTCGAGTATCATTTTGTTGACAGATACGTCACTAAATCGGACAGTATTGTTTTGTTCAATGCGACCTTTGCTGCTATTCTTTCAACTGTCATGCTTGGATTGTGCTTATATAGCATATATGGTCAATTTCAAAAATGTTGGCAAACAAAATCTGCATGGAAGCTCATGATATCACTTACCATCTTTTATGGCCATGTCCTATCGTTCACTATCGCGACTTTCACGAGAGCATTAAAAGTATGGAATCAAGTCTATACAACCGAGTTGAATCCAAAATGCTTCCGAGTCGAGTTTGAACGAAAATATGATCGGTATTCGTATAGGCTCGAGGAAACAAATGGAAAATTGATGCAGAAACCCTTCGAGGATGGTTGTAGCGGAAGCGCTGACAACCTTATATGCTATGATGGGTTTCTCTATAACTTATGGTGCTATTCTCTTGATGGCTTTCTTTGGCACACAATGGATGCTAAGAAAAGGGACTGATCCTACACAATTAAACAATCCTCGCTTAGAAGATGTGATTGCAAATCGCACGATTAAATTATTGGACATGAATTAGCTGAACTTAGCTGTCTATACAGCTAGGCTTTTTATGGGTAATTGATATTATCAATTCACTAGTCTATACCCTTAAAAATTTAGAAATAATCTCGATAGGTAATTTTCAGACCACAAAAGTTATTTTTCTACCTAATTCTTTACTTATATCAACACAGGGAGAGAGGGAGAAAGATGCATATGGTCGATTGATGGTTCCCACCTTCTAGGTTAAATCCAATATCAAAATGTCAAAAGATCACAATTTCCATTGTCCTTCTTTTCTATTTCAGCATTTGTGTTAACGAAAGTCCTTCTCCGGTTCACAGAGACGAAGAAAGGGAGTTCTTTTGGACTGAAGAAAGAGAAAAGCTCCTCATCAGGTCAAAATAATAACGACGAGAGGGCAAAGATCGACTGATGTGGAATTTAGTGTGAATTTTCTAGTAGTTATTATTCGAATGCTATATCGGTAGGTAGTTTTATTGTAAATGTAGTAGTAGCCTGGATATCTAGTAGACTGCAAACTCCTTTTTTATATGTTTTATGTTCGCCACATATAGGTTCACAGCTTGGATATCCAGACTTCAGTATTTGCAGTCATTTATAATACTTAGACGGAAAATGACAATCCTTTTACCACTGTTTAGGAGTGTACTGTTCGATTATATGATATGGACAAAAAGTATACTGGATTGAATTAAATTGAAGTTTTCTCAATAATTTCTGAATCTCTTTTTTCATTTTTGAACCTCCAGCGGCATAGTCCCTTTATATTAAAAGTCAGTGTTCCTGGATACTATCTAAGATAACTGACCATATGCAGAACGGTTTTCAGAAGAGATACGATTAAGTTGATTCGGTTCGCTAATGCAAGAACCTTTTTTTTTTCGGGTTTACTATTTTCTGTTACTTTTTTTTAGTTAAGTTTTATTTTTGTAACAATTTATATAAGAATTTCATTTATATGAACTCAGATGAGCTGTCAGTAAAATTAAAAATGCGAATAATTTTTAATACAGTTTGAATTAGATTGCCATTTTGTCCTCTTTGAAGTCAAGTCAAGATGAAAAAAAGAAAATAAAGATTTTCAGTTTTTATCATTTTTGATATGAGAAAATCCCACTCAATATTATCTTTTCAACTTTAACAAAAACGCTATCGATTTAAAAATTCTCATCAAAGGTTAATTTTACTGACTGCTATCTAGAACGGGGAATTTTTTGTTAGTTTAACTCAGCCCGGTTAATTTCATCATATTTTCGTGATTTGACCAATCAGATTGATTGGCACGCGGATAGGGTTTAAAAAAATATTTCCTATTATTTGAGGAATATTAGTCGACGCAATTTTTCATATATGATAATTCATTAGATATTTGTGGTCAAGGGTATACATTTTACAACCAATACTATATGTAGCAAGTTGGGTTTGATATAGCAATCTAGACAGAATTTACCAAAAGATTCTTTTTGGGTCACTCGAATCAAAACCTGTTGACTTTTTCAAACAACATGCCAAGAATCTAGTATCTAGACTTTGGTAAAATCACTTTTTTCGAGGATCGGCCGTTCTCATTTTTTGGCCCATTGATTTTAAAGTCTACGGGACAAGAAAAAGCCTTGAGATTTGATTTTTCTCATAGAATTATTTGAGAATAAAAAAGACTGAATATTTCGTGCAAGTTTATAGAAATTGGTCTGTAAAATGTAGAGGAGTAGATAATATTTATAACATTTATGTAGATTAGAGATTAGATTTTTGTTTCGTTATTTTCTCGATATTTTGGTTACCATTTTTATAGAAATAATTTTGTTCCGTTGTTTTTGTCGTTTCTTTTTCTAGATGAATATAACGTTTATATTTCTCAATCGATACTTTATCAGTGTACAAACTTTCCAGTACATTCTCTACGACCTCTTTTTGTTACCTTATCGGCCCTTTTTACGCCAATTAGGACCGTTAATAACGCCAAAATTTGTAAAAATGGCTACTTATGCATCAAATTAGTTAATAATGACTAAAATTTACATTAAAATGTCATTTTTCAGTAGTAAACTGTTGAAAATTTAATAGAAGATCACTGATTTTTAAATATATTAAATATTTGACTCAAGTTTCGAATATGGAGTAAAACAATGGATATTTTCGTCTTCGAATCATACCTAAAATCCTTTAAATTGAGAAATAATGATAAAAATTAACGCCGCTTTTAGGTTAAAATTGCAAAATCTTGGCCCTTTTTACGCCGGCCCTTATTACGCTACGAGCCCAAAAATAACGCCAATAAGGACCGATAAGGTAGGTCCAAAGCTATACCTAAAAGTGTTGGCAGGAATATTGACCTAAGAGAAGATACATGTTCGAAGTTTCGATCAGCGATACATATTTTACTAATATCTGTTCGTGCAATAAGACGTTGCTTTTAATTAAATATTTTTCCTTCAAAAGATAGGCATCAAAATGCGCCCACTGCACTATCGAACCCATGAGTTTCTTAAAAATCGTTTATTTAACTCTCAGGTGTCTAACAAACACAATTGCCAGGGGGTTGAAATTGCATTTCCGAGTTTTTTTTGTTTTATGATGTTTGCTACGTTGGGCATATAACAACCAGGTAAAGAAGTAATGCTGAAAAACGCAAGTAATATTTCATCCGAAATTCCGCTCGGAAATGAATAAATCATTAAATTTTCAAAACGGTTTAGACTATTTACAAAAATAAACTCTCTGGACTAAAAAAAACATCAAATTTGCAAAAAAGAGGTGCCTGTGTTTCAAAATATTAAAAAGGTTTTCAGAAAGTTTTTCTTTCTTACTCTTCTTTTTGTTGATCTTCTGGGGCTTTCAAGTTCACTTGAGGATCTTCCGTTTCGACTGGACTCAATTTGCGATAATACTCACGTTCTGAACTCTTAAAAAAATCTCTGTCGTTAAAAAAAGTTGGTCGTGGATGAAAGAGTCGGCTCGGTTGCATCATAGTCGGCACATCACCGACACTTTTTCGACGAAAAGCTGACGTCATCAAAGGTGGTGAATCCATTGTTTCAGGCTCAGTTTTGATTGGTTGAAAAACTGGACGAATAAAAGGTCCGTTTACGTTGACCATTGGATGGTGACCAGGAATCATTCCAGGGGGTAAACGAACTATGTGATATGCACCAAAACCAGGGGGTGGTGACGATAAACTCATGGATTTCCTTTTAGCTTTCATTCGCCGATTTTGAAACCAGATTTTGACTTGTCGCTCACTTAGTCCAAGGCAATTGGATAATTCACATCGACGTTCTCTAGTTAAGAAATGGCTTTCTATAAATTGTGCTTCGAGTTGTGCAAGTTGTGCACGTGAATAAGCTGTTCGTTTACGCCGATGTCCGTTAGAATCCAGTAAAGTCAAGCCATCTGAAAAAGAAAAGAAATACAACTTAAAGATTTTTCAAGAGAAAATCTGCGCTTAGAAAAGCTTTCCAGGTATTAGTTACAGTTTTCTTTTCAGGATGAACTTCTATTATTCCTCGACTTTTTAGATCTTTCTTGAAAACGACAAACGTGTTTCACATAACATTTTTGGTAATATTTTAAAAAAACCTTTAGCGGCATTTATCATTGTTGGTGTAGGGCTATTGGTAGTCACATTATTTGTGCTCGTTTCTGTAGGAGAGCTAACACCGTTGGTAGCGTAAACATGTTTATTCCAAGATGGTGGCATCTCGTTGCTAGGAGAAACAATAGGTGATGGTGGTGAGTTCTGATTGGCCATCATATGTTTCCATTGATATGCATGGCTGAAGCCTTGTGGTATGTGAAGTGTACCACCATCCAATTGCTGGATAGGAGGTAGATATTGATGATCCATTGAAGAGACGAATGGATTTGGATGATTTTCGGTTGAACCTGAAAATTCGAAGAATAGAAAATTATTTTTATGAATTTGAGATATGGAAGTTCAGATAAAGTTTTTCAATTCTATTTAGCGTTCCTTGGAGGTCATTGGACTTTCCGAGGCTTTTTGGTTAAAAGAAAAAAATCTATGATACAAGAAGTTATTTTTCTCAATTCTTCTCAATAAAGGGATTTTTCCCTTTCTTGAAAATCTTAGAAAATTTTTTAAAAAATAGAGGAAAATTGGAAAGTCCGAATACTTAACTTTTTAAATAATTAAATCTCAAAAGGATTCCAAAAATCTTAGAAAATCTTCCAAAATCTTGAAAATAAAAAATAAAAATGCCAGAAACCCTAAAAAATATAATTAGCCATAAGATCATCAAAATGATGAAACACTGAAGAAAATTCCAAAAATTTTCCAAAAACCAAAGGCTCATTTTAATCAATAGATCAACTAATATTTCATATTTAAATTTCATTTTTACCCTGATTTTCAGGTGGAGTTTGCTGCAATCCTATATATCCATGATGAGGTAAATATGGTGGCGCGTGTGGGTGGTATGGTGGCAGTGCATAACGATTGTTAAACATGTAGTCCGCTTCCCTTGCCAGGCGGTCAGAAGGGGTAACAAAAGGTGTACTGTTAGGTGATACAGGTCCTGTTTTAAAATCTTCATGTGGGTACACGTCTTTGGTTGCAGAATACCCTCGTTTTACCATTGGGTAATGATCACTATAATTTGTATGATGATAATTGTGGAAAGTTTTAGATGCATCAATTTCATCATTCGATTCTGTTTGATTGTTATTATTTTCATCCAACGTAATTATTTCTTCTTTTTTCACAATTTTGCTTGCTCCGTAAGATTTTTCTTCACTTGTTGTGATTTTGCAGATTGTGGTTGGCTTGTATTGATTTTCTTTTGGAAAGTTGTCTTGATGAGATTCCATAATTATGATAAGTTTAGTTTAATTATCATTAGTGATAAATACTCCATTAGTTTGTAGTATAACATTACCATCAAAGTTTTAAGTATCAATCTTCCAAACTTTCTAACATTTATCATTAAACATTGTCACATTTTTCATCCAGCAGTAAAAATCAAACGAGTCTACTTTTCTGTTCAGAAAGCATTTTTTTATAGCATGAAAATAATTCATGTGTGACATTAAGTAACGTGTATATAAAAATTCTAATTGTAGTAAATTACATTTTCTATTGTCAAATTTGTAACAAAATTATCCCTAAGGGAGTGAAATCGATTTGTCGATGATTGAAATTGATTGCCGTTTGGTAATTACCCGGGGGGGGTACTAGGCTTGCGAGGTGACGGGTATGTCCGAGCCGAAAATCGAAAATCGACCCTTTGAGAGAAAAAATTTTGGTGATTTTGGGACCCTTTGAGAGACTTTTTCCTAAATTTTAGTCCATTTTTTCCAAATTTTGGTTTGATTTTCACCAAATTTTGGTCAAAATTTTTGGAAATCGTGACCCTTTGAGAGAGAAATCTTTGATTTTCGTGATTTTGGGACCCTTTCAGAGACTAACTTTTGGATTTGTACCCCTTTGAGAGACTTTTGAGGAATGAGAAAAGGTACCCTTATGGCTCGCACATACCCGGCACCCATTTTGCCTAAGTAACCCCCCCGTTTGGTAATTAAGAAGAAAATATTCCCTTTGTGAATAAAGAAATTATCAAACATATGAATGGATGAATTTTCAATAAAATCATAGTCCGATAAAACGACAATTTGTTACAAAATAGACAAAGTAAGAATGTACGTTACGAAAGCATCCAGCGAAGACCTTTTTTTCAACATCTGTTTCCCAAGCATAGGGCAAGGCAAAGCGAGATACCCTGCAAAATGAGGGAGTGCAGACTTTTATTACATATTCATTATCTTTTGATAAAACAAAGACAATAATTACAGTGTCGTAAAAACTGCTCTCATCTATAAATTTTGCAGGGTATCTCGTAGCGTGGAGATCCATGCTATGATTTCTTATTTTATATACATGGTATGGGCTGAGAGTTTGAATTTCCCAGATCCTAGTAACAGTTGAAAACATAGCCAATCAAATTTTGTTATTCTTTTACTGGTCACACTTTCTTATAGAAAGCGGAACTTCCAAAATTTGGTTTTTATTTTAGTAAGAGAGAACAGCGCTAAATTCGAATTTACCACTGTAAATTTTTTGAGGCAGATTTGTGTCTCACAGGTCATACCCGTCCTGTATACATCAGATTATAAAAAAATACAGGCCGGTTCTCCTGTCTAGGTATCTTGCTACGCCTATGCTAAGCATAGCCTTCCTGGAAAATTTGATCTGTTGGCCAAAAATTTCAAAAATCTTATTCCTAGAAATGAAAATCTGTTTCTCCTCAAAACCTAAACTTTTAATCTCAAGGTATCTTCCCTAGAAAGTTTGGTCTGTTTCCACAATTTTCAGAATTGAAAATTTGATCTGTTCTCCCAAGCTTATAAGAAATAGGGTATCCTTCCCTCTCCTGGACATTTTCATCTGTTGCCCTTGCTTTTTGTGATTGATATCTGTTTTCCCCAAGAAAGTTCAATCTGTTTCCAATGCAATATCATCTTTTTGGAAACAGATATCTGTTTCCTTTCCCAATTTATTATGTCATCTCCTAGAAATATATCTCTGATGACGTCATTAGCTGCAGCGGGGAAGCAGATAAGACCGGAAAAGGTCATTCCTAGAAAATCGGACCTGTTTCCCCATTTTTCAAAAAGCATAATTAGCTATTAAAAAATCATGATAGGCATTAAATCCCAAAAATGGGAATCTCCCTAATTAACGTCAAGACCACGCCCTTTCGAAAAATTATTTTTGTTCAAGATTGTTCCTTGACATGTCAGCTGGCATGATTATCTATTTAAAAATCATGATAGGCATGTTGAGAGGACTGAAAACTAGTCAGAAAACTGATATTTAGAGATTTTGAATCCCGAAAAGAGAAATTTCCCTAATAAGCGTCAAGACCACGATCTTTTGAAAAAAAAATTTTGTTCAGGATTATTCCTTGACATGTCAGCTGGCATGGTTTTTTTTTATTTCAAGTCGATATCTACTGTATATTTTATTTTACCAAGTCCGTGTTTTTATAAAGCTTTTTCAAATCACGAATTTGAATCCCGAATACCGAATAGCGAATCCTGGGCTGGAGCGAATCTACCAGTGGGTTCATCGTCTTATTATACAATAGACATTATACTTTTAACTTTTATTATTGTGCTGATAATCTTTACATAATTGTGCTAGTGTAAAAATTTTACATGGTTTGATGCAGAAATTAACAAGGATTACAATGAAAGAAATAATTTCTTCCCTATACAAAGATATAAAGTTTGCGAAAATTCAGTATTTCTCTGCATGTTTTTTTATGAAAAATCTTTAAATTTCATTGAATTTGAATTGTTAGTGGTTAATACAAGCAGTGGAGTTCTGAATCTTTTTAAGAAAATTGAAACAGGATAAACTCAAATTACCTTACTTTTCACCCCCCTCTTAAAAAGTCTGCTACGGCTCAGGAAAATTAATCCAAGTCAAGTAGTTGAGACATTGATTTCTAAGCCGCGAAGGGGCTAGACCCGAAACTCCTGGATGAAAAATGAAGCCACTTGTTTCCCATCCAGAACGCCTGCGTGATTTTCACACAATCGCCAAATCGAAAGTAAAACCTGTCGCTGGAATTGGAAAAATACACCGCTCAAAAAAACAAAGAAAGTTCTAGATTCAATCCGTTATTCGAAATACGGCGCAAGGCTTCACTTTTCTTACTTGAGAAAGGCTTTAAACACCAACGAGTTGAGGTATTATCGAATAAAGAACATCCATTGTCCAATTTTATCATTACTGTCATTTTCATCACATTTAAGAACGGTTGTACCGGCCGTTTTTCTTCCAGTGGAAGCGGAAGCCTTTTTTAGGCCGGCATACAAGCGGTAACGAATTTTGTTATCATCATAATCAATTATTGGTACTAAATCAGCGCAGTCAAAAGTTTGAATCTTCGAATCATCATCTGGCAGAAATTTGATTTTTCCACATAAGTTGAGTGGTGGCGGTTCATCATTCTTTAAGACATGGTCAAACATTTTGTTATTTGAACCACTGGATGTTGAGACATCGAAAGTGTAATGGTTTGTGCGTCCACGTGTCACCTTGCGACAATAAACGCGAAATTGTGTGATTCTTGCCATTTGATTTAGAACTTCAAATCGACGTCCGCTTAAGAGATAATTGGACGTTGACAGGTTGTGAATTGAGCTGGTAAAAGGTTTGACGATAGCATTGAAATTGTAAGCATTAGCCTCTTCGCTATTTCGAATATTGATTTGTCCCACTCTTAACCAACCTCCTAAAATATAACATGAAAAAAGCAATATTTAATTAACAGTGTCTTTATAAGACCGACGCGGGAAATAATTGACAAAAGTGCGCGAGGGCTCTTTCTGCAACGTAGGGTGTTATTTCCGTATTAATTGTGTGAATAAATCCCCATGATCTTGGGTTGACTTTGCTGAAAAGGGATTTTCGGCTCCATTTTAAATTTTAGAAAAAACAATGTAGTGCAAACAGTATACTTTAAGCGTAAAAACTTTCAGGAGCAGAAACTTTCAGGAGCAGAAACTTTTGCGATTTTCGCGAATTTTGGCCCTTTTCGCGAAAGTAAATGTCTTTAAAAATTCTAGGAAGGGCCATTCGCGAAAGTTTAACCTCGCGAAAGATTCTTGACGAAATGGAAAATCTGTAAAACTTCAAACTTTGAATAAAATGTAACTTTTATGGCACTTTTTAGCCTGCTAAAAGACTAATAAGTCAAAGAACAAATATTTCAAGCCAATCCAAGAAGTATTTGTCCCTCTAAGCCATTTTTTCATGTGAAAATTCCGTCTTGATTCGCGAAAATTTATGCTCGCGAAAAGCGTTTTTCCGTTAAATTTGCGAAAGTATATGTCGTGTATTTCCCGATTTTTCGTCCTCGCGAAAGTTTCTGCTCGCGAAAGTTTGTACGCCTAAGGTATGACCTCCAATATGCCGGTTAGTTTTGAAGTTTTTTTCTGCTTTCAAACTTCAGCAAAACTGAGTTATTTTTCAAAAGTTTTCACTTCAACAATATTTTTCATGCTGACATTGGACTAAACGAAATGAAAACAGTCAGGCAGACAGGCAGAACTGGAAGACAAATTTCGTCGTGTCATTGAAGAATCAAGTGCGACTATCTATCCATATAAAAAAAATTTAATCATGTTCGATTTAAAATTTTGACTATAGTCTGGAATTATAATTTGAAAGATTATGTTTATAAATAAATTCCCTTCGTCAAAAATTCTCTTTCCTAGTTCAATAATCACAGTATTCCTTGGTCAAAAAAATGTAGGTTTCAAAATAATCTCATTTCGACTACCAGGTCAGACTTCTTATTTGAATCAGAACCTACATACAGTATTGGATGCCACCTATTTTTGGGGGCTATATACTGTATGTAGAGTAGGGATAAAACTAACCTCCATCAGTTATCATATCACAAAATAATAGGTTTTTTGCACCAACACTGCCAACCCAATACATTCCACTTGGTGCTTCAGGCATTAATTGTTTGACTTCTTGACATGTGACATGTGGGTTTTCCGCAGAGTTAGTCCTTTCACAATTTTTTCCATACGATTTTCCTTTGCAATAACATGTATAAGAATCATTTCCGAAGTGAGGGTAACAAGTCCCAAAGTTACAAATTGTAGTATTTTCACTGCATTTATTCTGAAATATATGAAAAAATCATAAAACACCATGGTACTAGAATAAGAAGTTCATTTTGGCTATAATCTAAAAATTATCGAACGTGCGCAACGCATTGGGCTCAACCTTCAAATTATTCATAGGCCTGATAGACCTTTTCATAAATTACGTCACGAACATCACTTGCCTCGTATTCAAACAATTACCAAATAATTAGTGCCAAAGCCCCAGCCATAAAAATTTAATGGTTTTTTTATAAAGAATTAAATTGAAAGTTTCTGCTCGCGAAAGTTTTGTGAAAAAAAAACAAGTCACCTGTATTTCGTAGTAATCAACACTCATATTCCTTCTGACGCTATGCCGATTGATTGGACTATCGAGCAATGTACAGGTTGGTGGTTGGACTCGATAATACAAAAACGAAACGCATTCTTCTTTTGCTTTACATGAAGTTCCACAATCACTGTAAACAAGTCAAAGATGATTTTACATTATCTGACATATATTTGTAGTTCAAAAGCAGATATAATTAAAAACGGCTAAGTTCACAAATATACATCGGGTAGTGTACATAGAACAAGGGATACTTTTATGGACCTACCTGGTTATGCATTTAACACATATATAATTGATATCTACTTGAGTGTGACCGGTAAAACAATCATTCGGAACACAAATAGTGACAATTTATAAAAATTCGTCATTTGTTTTCATTATTGATTGTCCCCCCCCATGCCCATTGGGGCAGATTTAAGGGAGGGAATTGGAAGGAAAAGAATATCATCATCTCATCAATTGAGTAATTTGTCTAAGAACATCGATATATGCTTATAAGTAGTGATTCTTATAGATAAAGATGCGTTTTTGGGCCGAAAATTTGCTTTCGTGAAAAATCTGCTTGAGCCATCTTTTACCGATGATGCTTGCCTACTTAAATGCAAGAAATCAGGAAAAATTAATGATCCAGTTTTCAACAAAGCCCAAAAAACACTTTTTTTAGCTGAAATTCAAGCAAAATACCCCCCCCCCCCCGATATCGGGCTCCGTCACATTTTGGGCATTGACATTTTGCATCATTGTGCAAAAAATCAGAAGAAACTAATGAGCCAAACTCGAGAAAAGCTCATAACGAACGGACGAATGAACAGACAACAGTTAATTTATAGTCGAACGTGTGCAACGCACTGGGCTCAACTTCAGTGCCTTCAAACTATTCATAGGCCCAATTGTAGAACCCGGTGTCAGGAAAATTGCCCCCGAGAAAACTGCCCCCCGGTAAGCTGCCCCCCGGAAAATTGCCCCCCGGAAAACGGCCCCCCAGAAAATTGCCCCCAGGAAAATTGCCCCCCAGAAAATTGCCCTAGAAAATTGCCCCCTAGGAAAATGGCCCCGGAAAATTGCCCCTATTTTTCCATTTTTCGAAAACTAAATCTAACTCAATTTTCAACATTTGGGAGATTTTGGATTACGCAATTTTACGTGATCGCGTCTTAACGGATTAAGAGATCTAGAATATTTTGGGGCTATATTTTGGTCAAACGGTTGCAGGTTGCAGCCGTAATTTTCATTAAGTTGACGCTTTTTATAAGGAATAATGTGGTTTAACCATGGAATACAGAGAAAGCGTTTTCTCTGTTTAGCGATAGTCAATTTCAATGTGTTTTATACTGTATTTCTTTCGCTATTCAAGTATTTTCTTTATGGGTTTTACAAAATTTCTTGGTCATATGGAATGGATAACTTCATTCTTACTATATTCCTCACGCTGACCATTGATCTGCTTTGCATGTTTTAGTTTTTTTTATTAGGACCCAGTTAAGAACATTCAGACTGAAATTTGGCAAAAATTTAAGAGTATCGTAATAACATACACTGGGCGAAATCATAGATTTCCCAAATTGTAAATATAGTAAAACTGTATATAAAAAATGGTATTTCAATGAATTTCAAGCGGACTTTGAAAGTCCACCTTTCGAACGTGTAAATATCTGAAATATATTGAAAAAATATGATAATTCAAGGATTTCAATCTATTTGAAAGATGATCTTTACTATATTTCAATATTTTGAAAATATGAAATTTTCATGTCGTTAAAATCTCTTGAAATATGATATTTCATTAAATTTTCACTAAATTTAAAAATTGAAATTTCCATCAAATGGGAATTCTTGAAAATATCATATTTCACTAAATTTACAATTTTTGAAATATGAGAGCGCCAATCTAAAATGGCTGCATAGATCTTAAACCGGGGTCAATAGAAGTTTAAGTTTTAAGTTTAAGTTTAAGTTTAAGTTCTCTTTCGCTCTTTATAGTACTATTTACAGTGAATAAAAACCTGAGAGTGAAAAGAGCTCATAAATGGGAGCTTTCTACGCCACTCATCAGTATAAAATCCTTTAAAAATATTACAGGAAACTTTTAAAATATTACGGAACGTTTTCGTAATAATAATAAACTAAAGGAATGACTGCCTCTGGGGCAGAATAACGTTTACACGCACAAATGACAAAGTCTAAAGCAGCAATAATAAAAAAAGAAAAAATTAAGATAAAGTAGCTCAAGTTATATAACAAACCAAATAAAGCATATACACAATCGATAATCAATGTTTTACTGTGTTCTATATAGCCTATCTTTAAGGTGACTACAGAGGGAATGCGAAGATAATTCAGCAATGTTGTGACAATCAAGTTGATGCCACACTAGAGGGGCGTCAGTAGCGTGGTGGCAGGGGGGGGCAGGGGGGGGCAGTGCCCCCCAGCGAGCGTTTTTTCAAAGGGGCGCCGAAAGTGGAAGGGCGCCCATTAGCCCTTTCTAAAACTCGAGTAACTACTAACTAACTTAGACTGAAATGATACTTTTTTACTGTGGCGCCCTTTCTTGTTGCTAAGAAACGTTTAAAAACAATAATTTAAGTGGGCCCAGAAGTGAAAAAGAGAGAGAAAATCTTTATTATAATTTCATTTACTTTGTTCGATTTTCTGTTTGATTTAGGTGTTTCTCTTTATTGACACACAATTTTCTCTCCGTTTACCACCTCTAAATACATTGTGGGTCTTAAAAGGAATAACAATAGAACAGATGTCCTCCAAATTGAGCTCGAGAGATGTGCACATGACTTGTATGTGTGCGAGTATGTTATAAAGATACATTGAGAGATAGCACGAAAGTACAGAAGTAGTATAACAACAAGACAGACAGAGAAAGAAAGCAACATAAAGATGAGTACTTCAAACAAGAAAAAGAAAAGTGGATGTCAAAACCGTAAACTTAAAAAGATGCGATTAGACGAGGAAGCGAAGTATAAAGTTCAGATGGACAATTATTTCAAACCAAAATCTCATGAAAGTACCGTAAATAACAACATAAGCGAGACATTAATTCAAAATCAAGAGTCTTCTTCACAGTCCTTTTCAGAGCAGCTAGAGTGCTCGTCTGGACCTGGAGTTGATCTTGAACCACAAATGATTGAAAATAGTACTGATTTTGAACCTCGTAATGCAAGCGTAAACTTTTCTGATGACATATCTTCAATGGAAATAGAAGACACGTTTATGATAGAACATCGTGACCTTGACCCTCAATTAGAACACTACGAGCATCAATCAGAATCTTCGGAGGATGATCAACATGATGAAACTAAATCTGATAACATCGAAAAGGTTTTTAATGTGTCTTCCGTTCTTGGAAAAAGCCTAAGCCACGAGGAAAAACTAGCCTATCTCAATCAAACCCCTTGTCAGCCTTCAAAAACTGAATTAAGCAAAAGACAGAAAATGATAAAAAACGTTAATAGACACTGTTCTGAAACTGTATTTTTTCGAAAAGACGGGTCGAATCGATCATGGCTTACTTACTCGCTTGAAAGTAACGCGTTGTATTGTATCCCATGCCTTTATTCTCTGACGAAACTTCCCGAGGTGAAAGTCAAACGTAAAATCAGGGAAGCGCATTTGTCAAAGAAGGATTCACAAATGGTGTAAGCAGTACACATCAGTACCAGATCACGAGGCATCAACTACCCACATCAACTCAAAGCTGCCCAGGTTATGTTTCAACAATAAAATCGATGAGAGATATTTTGGATGCCAGGATAAAAAGCAGGAGGAATTGAGAAAGCTGGAGGTTGAATCGAACCGAAAAATATTGAAGCGAGTGATAGACACTATAGTTCTCTTAGGGAAACAGGAGCTTGCTTTTCGAGGACATCGAGAGTCGCTGGCATCTGATGAATCGGTAAACAAGGGAAACTTCCTAGAAATATTAAAGTACCTTGCCAGCTACGATGATGTGATATCTGCCCATTTAGCAAACGTGGAAAAGTCCCATTTTTAATTAGAGGAGAAAAAAAAGGGAACCAAGAAAGGCGATAAGGCACGTAGGTTTGGTAGAGGTAATAAGTTGACTTTCTTAAGCAATGACACACAGAATAAGCTCATCAGTTATTTGAAGATTGTCAGAAAGCACTAAAGGAAAAGTCAGTTCTCTCTTTAAAACGAATCGATACCGTACGTTGGAGTGCCAGGGAATTTGCTTTAGATATTTTTGTGAAACGTTACGATGCGATTATAGAAATGCTTCAAAAAATCGTGGGTAATGTTGGGAGGTCTTACAAAGCAGAAAAACGAAGTACAGCAGATGGGATGCTTAAGCTATTTTCAACGAAGCAGTTTCTAGCAACAGCTTATCTGTTTAAGGAGATCTTCTCTATTACCGGTCCGCTAAGTCGAAAATTGCAAGGAACTAACATAGACAAGTGCACTAACAATCCTTACCGAAGCAGAGAATCAATTAACAACCCTGAGGAGAAATCACCAACTCATTATCGACAACAAAGAATCTGAATTCGAAGGAGTGGAATGGGAACAAAAGAGAACCCCCAGAAAGCGAAAACCCGCACCGGAAATCGTACAAGGAGGAGACAGTGAAGCTGAAGAAACAGTTGAATCAACTCCAACTGCCCAGGATAAATGGCGAATCGATGTATTCAATGTTGCACTCGACCAAGTTACGTCAAGCTTAAAAGATCGATTTTCCGATACTGGAATAACCGAATAACCGATACTGCACGTACTGGAAGCATTTACGATCTTCTCACGAAGGTCGTTTCCTAATTTCTTCCAAATCTATCCAACGACGAGTCATGTCGAAGCAAAAGTCAGGAAATTTTGTCAAACCTATGAGATTGATTCATACCGTTGTGCTTTGGAATTGTTTAGCTTTGCAAAAGCGTTCGAAAAGTTCAATCTTGATGTCATCGAAACGAAAGCATACGTAACAGATGATTTGGCTGATGACACCGATACCGATGTTGAACCAGAAGATGATGTCGATGTCACCAAGAATACGTTTATTGATTGCCTTTCAATTCTAACGAACAGTACTTACAAGCTGATCGACGCCTATCCAACGCTCGTTCGTGTTTACTCTATCGCGGTTGCTATTCCAATTACATCGTGCTCTGCCGAACGGTCATTTTCCACATTGAAACGTATCAAGACCAGATTAAGATCTTCTATGCTGCAGGAAAGGTTGGAGGGACTTATGTTGATGTCAACGGAGAGAAAATTTTAATAGAACTTGATCGAGATATATAATTGACTTACTCGGAAAGAGTTCACCAGAGCTTTCAAAGGCACTCATTTTGTAGATTGATTAAGACCTTGTTACTTTCTTACTTTTCATTCTTTCTCACTTCTTTAGAATTTATAGCTTATTCTTTTGTCTTCTCATTTTCTATTCGTTATCGTTAGTCCTAAGATTTTACATCATACGCGTTTTAAACTTTTTAAGTTCACAACAACAGAAAATTAAGCTAAAATACTCGTAACACAGGAAGATAAAAGTTAGATATTTTTATTTTCCTTAAAAGGCCTAACTCGTAGCAACTTGAAGAAAACAAACAGTTTTTCTAACTATATACGTCGTATAGGATTTTACCTTGGAAAATAATTTGTGTTTAAGAGGTTTTTATTCTAAAATAGAATAAGAGGGAATAAGCTTCATTCACATTATTTGTATCTGTATTCTCAACTTAATTCAACATCCTTAGAAGTTTTTGCCTAAATAATGAATTCTTAAATTCGAGGGGGCGCTTACTAGCAAAAATGGGGTCGCCAAAAAGGACAAAATGCGATTTGTCCCCCCAGCAATGAAGCACCCACCACGCTACTGAGGGCGTGGTACATGGCCGGGCAATCAGCTTTATTAGAGTGAATAACAAAGACG
>NW_027104589.1:0-1697 GCF_902728285.1 Clytia hemisphaerica
CTCGAGTTTAAAGCAATGGATACACGAAGGGTACAAACATCAAAGGTCATGCTTCAAGGATGAGGTTGCAGAAGACATTATTTATGTGCTGGCTTGAAAATTAATGCAATAATGGGCTTTCCAGAAAAAATCCGTTCTGGGGGGGGAGGATGAATTGTCCAGGGGTATTGAAAAAATACCACAAAATGCAATGTCCAGGGGGTAAATTCCAATGTCCAGGGGTAATTTTTTGTGTCCACGGGGTTGATTTGATGTTTTTCCAGGGGTATACAGTCAGGGAAATCCCTCAATTGCGGTATACTGCAATTGGCGTAGTTTTCAAATCGTGATTAGCCTACAAAGGCTTATAACAGCTACATATAGTGCTGGTCGACAAAGATAAACAAACATCGACTGTAAAGAATCGTACGAGAAGATAGCTTTTCTTTATCAAAAGAATCTGATCTACGGAAAAAATATTTTGTCTGTGCGTTAAAAAGATATGATCAATTATGTACAAAAATTGCCTGTTTTCTCCTTCAATCTTGAATTCTGTTTCTTGAGTATACTGCAATCGCGGTACATGAAAAATTTAAAAGTGACGTTTATACCGCAATTGCAGTAAGAAATTACTACCGCAATTGAGGGATTTCCCTGACTGGTATAACCCGTGTCCAGGGGGTTAAAAATCAAAATGTCAAGGGGTAATTCATGAAAAAAATAATATATCCTCCACCCCCCATGAACGGATTTTTTCTGGAAGAGCCCAATGGATGTTTTTATAGAACTGAATTCTGAAGTTCATAAAAAAATTACATATACAAAAAACAACATGAGGGTCCTCAAGATTATTGCAGTCAATCAGTCAATCACGGTATGAATTGAATTCAGGGGATGTGTATTATATTATTTTCATTTGCGTAGTCGTAAAACTTTGCATACAATTCAATCCCACTGTGGACTGAGACAGCGAGATTGAGCCTATGGACACTGATCAAATTACAACATGGGATTTACAGTTAAATGACATTTTTTTGTATGGAACTCTTGGAATTCAAGATTGCAAAATAAATTTCAAAACAGACAAAATAATTTTTTGTATCAACAAGAATTTCTATTTGGTGGGATTGTTTGTAATATATTTGTAGGTATATATGTATTATCTTTAAAATGTAATTTATGGAAAATATTTATGACTTCAAATATTAAAAAAAACAAATTGAAAGAAGATCTTCTCATCACTCTCTACTGCCCTCTTTACACACTTTTCTTGTTATACAAAGTACAGTAATAGATAAAACTCTCAAATTTTTTTATGCTCTTTTGCTGTTTGCTTTTCATTAAATATTTATATGGTTTCTCTTTTATTTGGTCTTGTTATTATTATACAGAGAAAAAAACGATTTTGTTTAAATTACTGTACTGAAAATTAATAGTTTTTATGAAGAAAGCAAAGGACACACTTTTCATACTAATTCTGACTAAAATTTAATGTAAACCTGATAAAAAGGTTCAGTTTTTGCATGGTACCCTCAAAATCCTAGATCCGCCCCTGATTCCTCAGCTTCTTCTTTGCTAAATCTGTTTATTTTTCCAGTCTTATAGTCTCAGATTTGCTCAGATCCATAGGCCGCCTAACTGAAAACGAAAGTGAAATCTACCATTTTGAAAAATTTATCCCTACACGCCAATTCGACCGCGTCCGCGGAATGTGGCTA